>NC_051235.1:4860000-4880000 GCF_015220715.1 Pygocentrus nattereri
TGAGGGGGCAACAGTCGGGCTACATGAATCAGTATTGTTATAACAGCTGTGCTTGTGAGACCTCGAGAGAAAGCATTCTAACATCCACATTTCCCACAGTGCGCAATGCTAATTCGGGTGTCTTGCACAGCCTTTGCTAATGCTAATTAGGGCAGTGAAGCACTTCAGCCCAATCCGGTCCATCGCAGAGCTCCCTCGGTGTTGTTTTAGGAGAAAGTTAAGTGATACTTTTTAAGATAAGTGATAAGTGATACTTTTGGAAATTCCACCTCCGCATTTAACCCATCCATGAAGTGAAACACCACATACACACTAGTGGACACACACACACTAGGGGGCAGTGAGCACACTTGCCCAGAGTGGTGGGCAGCCCTATCCACGGCGCCCGGGGAGCAGTTGGGGGTTAGGTGTCTTGCTCAAGGACACCTCAGTCATGAAGTGTCAGCCCTGGGGATCGAACCGGCGATTAGGAGGATTTGGCTTTGGCTTTGGTGTTTTCTGCTCATGATGTAACCAGCAAGCTAACTGCTTCTTTCTCTCGTAGGGTGGGATTTTCTTTGCATACAGAATCCAAGTTGAGCGTTACAAGCTTTCCCACTCATATTTCAACCGGCGTCCAGTCTCCTCCTTTAGAATGTTTCTGGTGGGGCTAACTCATGGGTTAGTAATTAGCTAGACAACTAAGAACATTTTCATAGACTAGCTAGCTGCAGTAGCTATGTAAGCAACAGGTAGCTTAGAAATAACATTGTGTGTATGTGAGAGAATTGCATGTTTGGGTAGAAGCCAAATAAAAAATTTAAATTAGCTTTTACCAGCGTGAATTCCATGCCACTGGTTTACTTGTACACCCAGCATGGTCTTAATGGTTGACCAGTATACCAGCATCCAAGACACAGTAAATGGTTGCTGTCCTGCAAAAACTTGCTTTCTCTGTTTTTATTGATCCAGTTACCCTTTATTTATACTGAGATCTTAAGTATCGACTGAGACGATACCAATGTTTTTCTAATGCTAAAGAAAAAGCTTTTATTTAATTGAAGATATTTACTTAAGATGATTATCTAAAAGTACCACGCTTTTACTACTACTTACTACTGCTTTACTACTACTTTATTTAAGCTATTTTGTCTTGACATCTTATGATGTTTATGTGATTATCATGGCAAAACGAATGCTGTTTCTCAAGTTATTTCTGTTTCTCAAGTTATTTTCTGTCAACACAACCACTGTTAGGCCGAGGTAGTGTTTGTTATAACATGTTATGTTGTGAGAATGGGATAAACATCTCGAGATCTCAAAAAAACATTTGTTATGTCGTGATAATGATATAAATAACTTGAGGCCTTCGGAAAACCAATGAAAATCACCTTTTATCGATGAAAAAAGGAATAAATGACATGCAAAATAGGGCTTCTGTACCTTTTAAACAAAACCTCAAGTCTACTAATTTGTAGTATGATTCTTTTATCTTTACATTAAGCCACATGTTGCTACTGTTGTTATGATATTAGAATTGTTACATCACTTCCAGCTAGATTTGACGCAGAATCCAATCAGATTCATGCATTTTTTTTCACCCCCTATCTGATCTGCTGATACTGTCCCAATACCAGTACTGGGTATCGGATCAGCGCCACCACTAGTTCTACCACAGCGCCTCTGCTCTGCTATTAAAGACAGTTGACCCCTGTCCAGTATTGTGCAGTGGAGTTTTGGGTTTCAGCAGTGGGCAGGGTCTCAGCAAGCCTCTGGACCAGCTTCAGCATTCTAACTTCACATGCAGCTACATTAACACATCTGGATCCAATCAGCCGCAATGGTGCATTCCGGCTGGGGCTGAATCAGCTGAGGCACACCAATCACTTCAGCCTAGATATCAATCTTCACTGCAAGTGAGAAGAAAAACGTGTGAAGAGCAGTGGGTACGGCACTCACAGGCCACTTTTTGACCTTTCGTCTAGATCCACTATATGCAGTTGTATGCAATATACACCACGTAGACAGAAGAACTGGGACACCTACACATTACACCTACAGGAGCTTTTATGAATCCTATTCTAAATCCATAGGCATTAATATGTAGTTGGTCCCCCTTTGCATCTTTAACAGCTTCCTCTCTTCTGGGAAGCCTTCTACAAGATGTTGGACAGCATCTGTGGGAATTTTTGCCTGTTCATCCAGAAGAGCATTTGTGAGGTCAGACACTAATGTTGGACCAGAAGGCCCAGCTCACAATCTCTATTCTAGTTCAACCCAAAGGTGGGATGGGGTTGAAGTCAGGGCTCTGTGAGGGTCAGTCAAGTTCTTCCACACCAACCTCACCTGACCAGGCCTTTATGGACCTTGCTTTGTGCACTAGTGCTCATTCATGCTGGAACAGAAAAAGGTACTTCCACAAACTGTTCCCATAAAGTTGGAAGCCATTGTCCAAAGTGCCTTGGTCTGCTGAAGCATTAAGATTTCCCTTCACTAAAACTAAGTGGTCTAGACTCCTGGAAAACAGCCCCATAGCATTATCCCTCCTCTACCAAACTTTACAGTTGGAACAGTGTAGGTTGTCCCGTTATTTTAAATGAAACAACTTTACTGATATTTACTGATACTTGCCTGAAGACAGAGCTGTCTATAGAGGCAAAGTTTCACACAGCGCGTCAATCAGACAGAGCGTTTTCATACATAAGCTTTGTCCGTATACAATGGTCTATTCAAACGTACAGCATGAGTCACCAAAGGACACAGTTTCCAAAATCGCTCAGTCTATGTCTCGTTTTAGAGGATATTCAAGTGAAGCTCAACCCACCAAAAAGACTCCAGCAACAGGAATAGTGAGCTCTTTGGATGCTTTAACCTTGGTTGTGATCCCTGTTATCACTGTGCTACAGAGAACCCAGAAAGACAGATGGGGATCAAAACTATGAAACATACTTTCCTTACAGATGTACAGAAGTGTTTTTCTGATGTGGAACAAAACCTGCTCTTCCCCACTTCAGTGCTGCTCAATCCAACTAGTATAGCTAGCTAATGCTGTTAAGACACATTGCACTCATTTATGCCAATGACTACTTCATGCTAAGTGGATTATTCAGTATAATCTTGGAATTGGTATTGTCAAGTACTAAACATGTACTCAGTGTCAGGTTATTTTTACCCATAATTGCATTGAGAGATATCATAATGTTTGTGATGACTCTTAGCCAAAGTTAGCATTAGCATTAGCTTTGGGTAACGTAAATTACCTGGTGAGCTAGCTTGTGTAGCTACCTAGCCTCCATGCTAAGAGCCACTGCTATACTACACGTATGAAATGGTGTCAACGGCTACAGATAAACAGCTTAATACAGAAAGTGGATATTTAGGGCTAGCTAGTTAAGACCTTCTTACGGAAACTATGAATTTCTGGCACCACAACTCCACACAGTTCACAAGATATAGCCACGTCAGCTAATAATAAAGAACTCCACCAAGCGCTGTCTAGGTACAGACGGGCTAACAGTTAGCTTTTCCCATGAAAGGAAAGCGCCGAGCTTTACGGTAGCGGTGAAACCAAACTGTTTGTTAACACCCAGGTGTTCTTCCCCTTTCCGAAGCTGTAAACGGAGCCTTCCAAACAAACTCGGCCCAGAGGCCTCGGCTCCTTTTATTGAATGACATTTTATTGAAGGTTTACTCAAACAGATTCGACCTGGCCGCCCGTCCCACATTTGTCTCAGGCCAATTTTATCCCTGAGAAAACACGATAAGCTGTTGTTCGCTGTAATCAAGAACATGTTCTCTAATCGCTGTGCAAGCACGGTAATGTGTGCATGCATGTGAGACAGAGTGCCTGTGTTTGGGTATAGAGGGTGTTATCTCCTCAGTGTGTGTGAACTCGGGAGAGTAATTTGCTTGCTTAAGAGATTTGTATTTGCTTGTATTTGGAGTGCGAAGAGTAAATAAGGCGAAGCGTTTCCACTGGAAAGCAGGAGGAAGCACAAAGAGAAAGGTCTTTGTCTGAGGTTTGCTCCCGGATTATTACACCTGATATACACACAAATATGTATATATATATATGCACTGTTTTGATTCAGCTTGAGGTACGAGAACGTCCTGGTCCTCTTCCACACCCAAGATAAATATTTGTTATACATGTCATAAGAACACTTCGTCACTCCATGTTTTGGACACCGTCCGAATACGGCAGCTGCTCTTTACTCGTTGTGTGAACAGTTTGAATGGAGCGATAAATTTGGGAACGTTTTATTCTCAGAGAGACAAGGTTTTACAGTACTGCGCAAAAGAGACAAGAGAAACAATGTGAAGCTGTTAAAAAGCCATTAGTGAGAAAGAGAAAATTCTGAGACTGAACTTTGGAGCTGAAAAACCGAAAACAAGTCTTCTGAAAAAGACGGGCAGCTGAAATAAGAGCAAACGGTGGGAATATAGTAAAAAATCATATTTATATTTAGTTGTTTAATATATTGTAGCATCAGCACGAGAAAAACACGTTATTCTGCTGTAAGAAATGCTCTTTATTTAACAGACTGGCAGAAATGGGCACAATCAGGACATCAAACTTAAGCCACAACTTCCCACACACTACTAAAGAACACAAATATCATAGGTGCACATCGTAGAACTAACAGACAACTACATAAGGTTGTTGTCAGAAGAAAACATCCTATCTCCAAAATGGTAACTTTACAGTAGAAGGAAAAAACCTGCTTTACTTTTAATGTAAGTCAATGGAACCAGACGTTTTTCAGAGTCATTTTGGGCCGTTTCTTTTGCTCAATTCTTCATGAAATTTACATACAACATAAAGGGCAACAGGCATTTTCAAACTTTGTCAAAAACTGAAAAACAACAAAAATGGAGATACGAGGTTTTCTTCCGACAGCAGCGATGATGAACATAAGTATTCCCTTTTCAGGAGGCTGTGCACATACCATGAGCTTTTACATGTGGTCATCTGACCACCAAAGTCTCAGGCACCAGCACTAACCAGTAGCAGAACACTACTACATTTTTTCCCGTGCTGAACAATAAATTTTGGATTGTAAATTACACAAATCAAATGAAAGGTGGCCTCTGGCTTTTGCAAAATACAGTAAAAACTGGACTGGCAGAAAAAGTTATATTGTAAAATGTAGATATTGTAGCGTTCGCTGCTTTTGTTATTTATTGTTTATTGTTACTTTTGGGAACTATTGTTACTTTTTTACTTTTTAACTGGGACCTTGAGTACACTATTTCATTCCACCTCATGTACCACGTGTGATGTGAATGACAATAAAGCCTTATCTTATCTTATGTTTTAAAAGAGATGGAGCTTTCACACAAGTCATGGTGCTTTATTAACCAGCTGTTCGTTGCCACAGCCAGACCATACATAAGCTCAGGTTTTCTATTTTATAGCTCGCTTTAAGCCTCAGCTAGGCCTTATTCTCTCCGCTGTCAGCTGTCGACTGACTCTCAGTTCTTCCTACTCTAACACATGTGCTTGGGCACGCTGGCGTCTTTCCGTATAGTAAATGGTAGCATATTTCCACGTACAGACAGAGGACAGATGAAAACAGAAGAAACAGATTTCCCTGCATTTCTCTGATTCTCACTAAAACACCGCAGATCTTTCCTTTTGGCTTGACTTGAAAAGCTCTACAAACTTACCGCTACTTAGGCTAATTCAGTACAGACTTAGCTTAATATCACTGCTGACCCCTGATAAGCCGATTAAGGCTATCATATCCTAATTATCATAGCCTAATCCCAAGGCTAAATATCCTAATTATTGTTTTAAAGCTGGTTAAAGGACATTTTTTTGGGATTCACCAGCTTCTTGTTCCACTTTTCCTGTTCCACCTTAAATGGTGCAGCAGTTCTTCTTCTTTCGGCTGCTCCCTTTAGGGGGTCGCCACAGTGGATCATCTGCCTCCATCTTGCCCTATCCACTGCCTCCTCTACTTTCACACCAACCATCTCCATGTCCACCTTCACTACATCCATAAACCTTCTCTGAGGTCTACCTCTTCTCCTTCTACCCGGCAGCTCCATCTCCAACATTCTTTGCCCAATATATCCACTATTCCTCCTCAACACATGTCCAAACCATCTGAACCTGGCCTCTATGGCTTTATCTCCAAACTGCTCCACCTTCACTGTCCCTCTGATTTCTAATCTTATCCAGCCTCGTCACTCCCAACAAAAATCTCAGCATCTTCATTGACACCCATCTCCACCCACTCCATCCTGCCTGCACCCTCTTCTTCACCTCTTTTCTACACTGTCCATTGCTCTGGATGGTTGACCCAAGATATTTGAAGTCATCCACCTTTACGACCTCTACTCCTTGCATCTTCACCTTTCCACCTGCCTCCCTCTCATTCACACACATGGTGCAGCAGTTACATTGTGAAATTCCAGCAGCCGGCAAAAAAAGAGGCTGATTTCAGTTTCATGGAGGCTTGAAAGGCATGATATGAGCAGGTTTCTGTGAGTAAAATGAACTCATTTCTGCTGTTTCACAGGAACCAACAGGTCAGTATTGTTTTGTCCCGTTTCCTAATGCTGCACAATTTAAGGTAGAATGGGAAAAGTTACGTGTAGCTTAGTGACATCAAATTGAGCGCAGTAGCTTTAGCTTGAATAGAGCAATGTTAGTATTAAGGCTCTTTACTGACCTCGTAATTCAGAGGATCCAGTGATATTCAGGAGAAAAAAAGGACAAAACGTTTCGGGTTCTGAACACTTTTAGAGGCGATTTCTCGAAAAACCCTGTTCTGGCCGTAGAGGAATCGGGCTTAGGCCTGAAATTCCTAATATGGGCATAATGTGGACCACAGTAAGAGTCCTTAGCAGAAAAAGCCCACAGAATAACTGCTGGAGAACGAATAACCCAAGTTTACATTCCCATGTCACTGTCATGTATTTAAAAACATTAGGTAAAGTTCCACGTTTGTGCTACTTTAAAAGTGACTGGAACAGCCAGATAAGCATGTAATTCATGTAATTGCACATGAGAGACTTTTACTTTGTAAGCTAGCACTCTCACATAAAGTCTTCTCTGCCGTTAGCTCGGTTTAAGTCAAACCCTAGGCAGAGAGCTTACAGACTCTTACAGTGCACGCCTTGCTGATGGATGGCGCTGTGAAGGGGACAGGATGCAGTCGTGTCCAGGGCCTAGGACGCTCCATCACAGCCTTGCTCTGGAACGCCTAACACCAGTCCAGTATAAACACAGTGCAATTGTCATAACACACACAGGCACAGTGCACGCGTGTGAGTGGGCGTGTGTGCGACAGAGGGAGCGAGGGAAGTGGTTTGGGTGAACTGATGACTAATGGCTTCAGGGAAAGTCCTGCGGTAACACAAACTATTTGCTGCCTCTGTTTCTTGTGTGTTCATTCTCAGTTCAATGGTGGATAAACATGCCGAGTAATGCTAATAGTTATCTGTGTCTGATGTGTTAAATGTGTGTGTGTGTGTGTGTGTGTGTGTGTGTGTGTGTATGTATATGTGTGTGTGTGTGTGTATTTCCCTTCAGCAAAGACAGGAGCTTCGCTTCTTTAGTGTTGCGCTGAAGTTAAAGGCTAATGTACCTAACAAGTCATTTCCATGAAGAGAGTTCTGTTTCTGTCGCAGTGCCTTTTAAAAAGCAATAAAGAGACGGTTATTTTTTATTTCTCTGAAACGTGAAGTTAAAATTAAGCTCACTCTACAGAAACATCCACTTTTTTATCTCTCCATAGTCAGTCACTGGTGTTACCGATCGTCATCGGTGTTACCCATAATAAAGGAAACATCAGAGACGTTTTTGATGAAAAAATTTTTTTACTAAACGGCAGCTACGGAACATCAAACCGCATGCTGCCAGTCATGGAACGTCCACTAAAATATGTAATTTAATCCATTTATATTCCATTTTTTCACAGTTACCTCAGAATAAAGTCGGTCACACCAGTGACGTCAGCTAGAAGCTTCATATGAGATCATGAGCTGAATGAGAAGATCTCTGAGAACTGAAAGACTCTGTGAGCTTTTCTTCATAGATCCTCAGAAAACCGGTAAAAGGAGGTCAACTGGTGTCATCGGTGTGACTTTTATTTCAAAATAAGAGATTTTTTATTACGCAGTAACACCAGTGGCACGGCTCCTGAGGAACACTTTCATTATATATTTTATAATATTTTATAATATTTGTCATTATTGCAGTTAAACACCCTTTTTTTACACGTGACTGTGAGGACGAGCTCTTCTGTGGTGCTTGTAATTCTAGATAATTGATTTAAAAACCAATATTGCCTAATTGATGCTCAATAAGGCGTAATTGTAAAATAACTTAGGGTTACAACTTATTCATATTTTAAAACGAAACTGTTTTTCAGGTGTATTAAACATGTAAATGCTAGAGACACAAAAACAGACATTACAATAGAATGACTCATTAAAATTCACAATGAAATGATCACAAAATACATAAAATGTCTGTACACACCTTTAATATGGTGATTTGGCTGTCCCACTTCACTGACACTGAACGTCTGTATAAAATGTATTCATTAAATTGTTCCAGTAAAACCATAATTGTGAAGTTATTTCATTCATAAACAAGCAATTTGATGTTAAAACAATGTTTTTGCCTATTAACTTATTTAAAATACCACAAAAATCACTTTAATCCTGTGCAGCCCAAGTTACTCAAACTGCTCCTCCCTGTAAAATTACGGAACATTCCATTACACTCCATTACCCAGAATGCCACATGACTCCTAGCCAAAGTCACATCACCTACACTCGCTCTCAGTCTCCTGATGATTAAGTATTGTCACCTGAGTCTCAGCCTATATATGTTCACCTGTCTGTTCAGTTCTTTTTAATGAGCTCCCTACCATTATGAAGCGCTCCATGTCTGATAGTATTTCCGTGTATTGACCTTTGCTGCCCTGGGTACTGCCTGGGCAGCCCTGTTGGTGGTCTGATCTAACTAGAGAAGCCAGGCTGTTGGACCAAACTCCTGGTAAGGATTTTTACTTTCTGGACCTGCATCTTCTCTCTGCAAGTTAGTGTCAGCTTGGTGATGAGAGTCCATCCATCCATCTATTTTCTAAGCCACTTCTCCCTCAGGGTCACAGTGCGGGTTGGGGGTGCTGGAGCCCAGCGGTCATCGGGTGGAAGGCAGGATACACCCCCTGGACAGGTTGCCAGTCCATCGCAGGGCAGACAGACAGACAGACACAGACAGTCACACCCAGGGTTAATTCAGCATGTCCAATCGGCCTGACTGCATGTCTTTGGACTGTGGGAGGAAACCGGAGAACCCGGAGGAAACCCACGCAGACACGGGGAGAACATGCAGACTCCACACAGAGAGGACCCTGGTCACCCGGCTGGGGAATCGAACCCAGGCCCTCCTCGCTGTGAGGGGACAGCGCTACCCACCGCGACAGTGTACCGCCCGAGATGAGAGTCATTTTTTTTTTTTTTTCCCTTGTCTTTTTATTGTTTTTCAATATTATAAAACAAGCAAATAATAACAGTTCACATAAAATGTACATTAAACAACATAATCCCCAACATCCCCCCCCCCAAAAAAAAAAAAAAAAAAAAAAATCAATCAAAATAAATATATATATATACATATATATACATATACACACACATATACATGCCTACATATACATATACACATACATATACACACATACACACACATATAGATATATACATATACATACATACACATAAATAAAGTAGGATTAAGTAAAATAAATAAATAGATTTAAAAAAACTAAAATAAAATAAAATAAATAAATAAATCAAAGGCACTCAGCACTTAGCATCATTTTCCTAATTAATTTCCTTCATAATGTCTCAGAAACTCAGTCAACGGTGACCATATTTCTTCAAATTTTATCCCCTTTCCTCTGACAATATAAGTGAGTCGTTCCAATACAATACAGGATGCCATCTCTTTCACCCACATTTGATTTGAGGGTACATCCATTTTCTTCCAGTACAAAGATATTAATCGCCTGGCCTGCAGGAGACCAAAGTGAATCAGTTTTAATTGTCTGGAACTAAAAGTACAGTTCTCTGGATATATACCCAACACACATATTTTTGCCTCAACAGGTACATTTACTCCAACAATCTTAGATAAAGTCTGCATGACTGATTTCCAGTACTGCTGTAATTTTGGACATTCCCATACGCAGTGAAAGAGAGTACCCTTTCCAGCTAAACATTTACTACAACTATCTGGAATATCAGGAGACCAATGATTCAATTTGACTGGGGTTACATAGGTTCTCATCAACCACTTATATTGGAGAAGTTTCATTCTTGTATTAATTGATTGCTTTTGGGCTTTTAAACATGTAGTTTCCCAGTCCGTCTCCTGTATCTCCTCTTGAATGTCAGATCTCCATGCATCCAACCTGTCAGTTGTGGATTCCTTATCGTGTGTTAATAAAACGGTATAAAGTAAAGAGATATGGCCTCTCTTCTCTAGATTTTGCAGTACGGTATTCTCTAGGTATGACAGTGGTGGTTCGGATTCGATTGGCCTATATTTTGACATAATGAAATGTTTAACTTGTAAATATTTGTAAAAATGTTTTCTTGGAATGTTATATATTTGGCATAATTGCTCAAATGTAAGAAGGTTGCCGTCCTTGTAAAGGTCTGCCAGCTTCTGCACACCTTTATCTGCCCAGATTTTGAAACCCCCATCAGCTCTCCCTGCCTTAAAAAATGTGTTGCCCAAAATAGGTGAAAAGCGAGAGATGGGAGGAGTATCTCCCATGTACTGATGCGCCCTATACCAAATGTCAATTGTGTTTTTTAAGAAGGGGTTTTTTGTCATTTTCTTTAAATTTGCTGGGCTTGCAGAGTATAAATACTGATTTAATTGAAGGTTTGTTACTGATGTTTGTTCAATATTTATCCATGCCGGTGGTGTCTCATTTGAAAAGTAGAACATAGCTGAACGCAGCTGTGCAGACCAATAATACAATTTAAGATTAGGGAGTTGCAACCCCCCCCTTTCATATGGCAGATGCAACAAGCGAAGTCTTAGTCTAGGTTTTTTATTATTCCAAATGAATCTAGTAAAAATACTGTTTAATTCATCAAAGAATAGCTTTGGAAGAGGCAAAGGGAGTGATTGAAACAGATATAAAAATTTTGGCAGTATGTTCATTTTGATCATGTTTATGCGGCCAATCATTGATATGGGCATTATCTGCCATTTATTTAGAGACTCCTGCACTTCACTAATCAAAGGATCATAGTTTGTTGATACAATAGTTTTAATGTCTGGGGTGATTTTAACACCAAGATACACAAATCCCTCTTTTGCGTTAATGAATGGGGTTTGTATAACTGGAGTTAGCCTTTCATCTTTGTTCAGAAAAAGCATAGAAGATTTTGAATCATTTATACTATAGCCGGAAAA
The DNA here is from genome assembly GCF_015220715.1 of Pygocentrus nattereri. Taxonomy (NCBI): domain Eukaryota; kingdom Metazoa; phylum Chordata; class Actinopteri; order Characiformes; family Serrasalmidae; genus Pygocentrus; species Pygocentrus nattereri. The sequence continues at coordinate 4,871,435 of NC_051235.1, forward strand.
TCTGCCAAATATCTCCATTTGTCGCATTAAGTTTGGTATGCTAATTGACAGTCTCGTCAAAAAAACTATCAGGTCATCAGCATACAGGGCCAATCTATGCTCGTGATCTCCTAACTGGATACCAAATAAATCAGTTCTAATAGTCATTGCCAAGGGTTCTATAGCCAGAATAAATAACATTGGAGATAACGGGCAGCCCTGGCGAGTAGAACGTTCCAATGTGAAAGGTTTAGAAACTGTGTTGTTTGTTAAAACACTAGCTTTAGGATTTGTATACAAAAGCTTAACCCACTTGAGAAAGTTATTTCCAAATCCATATCTCGGGAGAACATTAAATAAATATGACCATTCTATTCTGTCAAATGCCTGGCGAGCATCGAGTGATAGTAAAGCTGTATCTTTAGCATCAAATTTCTCATTAATTATATTTAGAACTCTTCTGATATTGTGAAATCCTTGACGTTTTGGTACAAAACCATTTTGATCATTATGAACTAAATGTGAAATATAGGGATCTAATCTTTTTGCTAGAACTTTACAAAGTATTTTAGTGTCAACCCCCATCAGACTTATTGGTCTAAACGATGAGCACTCTGTGGCAGGTTTACCGGGTTTTAATATCAAAGTAATCATTGCCTGTCTCAGAGTGGGTGGAAGAGCCTCATTTTTAAACGCTTCTTCATACATGTTAAAAAGTGGAATTATTAGTTTTTCTTTGAAAATTTTATAAAATTCGATCGGGAAGCCATCTGGCCCAGGAGCTTTACCACTATTAATACTTTTGATAGCCTGTGAAATTTCTTCAATAGTTAGATTTCTATCCAACTCTTGTTTTGTGTTTTCTGTGAGTGTCTGAAACTGAAGTTGGTCCAAGAATATGTCTCGTTCTTCCGAGGCATGGAAACAATCTGATTTGTATAAATTCTCATAAAATTGTCTAAAACTATCATTAATTTCGGATGGATCTACCGTTATCCTCCCTGAGGAGGTCTTTATACTATTAATGGCTCTTTCACTCTGCATTTTCTTAATTCTCCATGCCAAGAGTTTTCCCGCTTTCTCTCCTTGATCGTAATAGGATTGCCTCAGCCACATTAGACTTTTTGCTGCTGCGTCAGTAGATAGTTTATTATATTCAGTTCTCATACGTAACAGTTTACTTTGCTTTATTGAATCATCACAGATGTTTATCTCTAACTCCAAAGATTTAATCTGTTTATCCAGGGTTTCCATTCGTATTCTTTGTTGCTTATTCTTTGTACTCGAATAGCTAATAATTTCACCTCGAATATATGCTTTAAATCCTTCCCATCTCACTGAGGCACAAGTTTGATCTGTGTTTAACTCAAAGTAGTTATCTATTTTCTCCCCTATGAATTTAACAAAATCTGAATTCTGTAGCCATCTTGCTTGAAATCGCCACTTTGGGGGGTTGCAGATAAAATTTTCTATATGAACATTCAGTGAGATAGCTGCATGATCACTGATCACTATGCTATCATACTGACATTGTTTGATCTTTGATAAAAGTTCTCTTGAAACAAGAAAGTAGTCTATACGTGAACGGGACTTAAGTACACTTGAGTGACAAGAGAATTCTATTCTGTCAGGATTTTGTTCCCTCCACACTTCCACCAAGTTGATATCTAATATATATTGATTTATTAACTGTCTAGTTTGGGCTTTATAGGCATCTGATCCTGTTGAGCGATCTATGTCCGGATTTAGAGTGCAATTAAAGTCTCCCCCAATTATATAAAGTCCTTGCAAAGTAGATACAGTAAGAAATAGGTCTTCAAAAAATTTTGGTTTATTTTCATTTGGTCCATACAAACTCACTAAATTTAATGTAATCGAAAGAATGTTACCCTGAACGATTACATACCTACCAGCAGGGTCTTTTATTGTTTTTATCATTTGGAATGGTATGCTCCTATGAATCAAAATAACTACACCTCTTGCATAGTTATTGTATGATGCGTGTATCACCTGACCAGGCCATCTGTTCTTTACACATTTTAATTCACAGTCTGTAAGATGCGTTTCTTGGAGGAGAATTATTTTCGATTTCAGTTGTTTAATCCTGTTTATAACCTGTTTTAGTTTGATTCGTTTCCTGAGTCCCCTGACATTCCAACTTGTGATTTTTATATAAGTGATATTATGGGCATTCACTTGTTCCATACTTTGTTTTTTGTTTTTGTTTTTTTTGTAATATTAGTATAGCGACACATGATGCTGAGTTGACATAAAATACAAATAGGTTCTGAATAAAGTAAAATAAATAATTAAATGAAAAAAGAAAATCCTGGTAATGGTACATAATACTTAACCCCCCCCCCCTCCCCCCCTCCCTTACTCAGATTAGTAAACGGGGGCCTGTGCTAATCCACTAAAAAGAGGAGTAGCTAAACTATAAATACCCAACTTCAAAGGCAACAGTGGTGTCCGTCAACCATGCATACACCATAATAAAAATAGATAAATCTAGCAAACCCATATGAACATATTAACATGAGATTAGTCACTGAATGGAATTATTCAACAGCAGTGTCTCTTGTATGACCATGTAAAGTTCCTCTCTTAAGAATAAAAGTTTAACAAAAATAGGTGTCAGTGTTGAAGAGAGAGAAAAAAAAGAGCATCTATGCATGCATATATATATATATATATATATATACACACACACACACATATATATATATATACATATACACACACACATTTTAGCAGCGTTTTATCTGCTATGTCTAATAAAGTAATAAGTCAATTAACAAGAAAGAAAGAAAAGAATAAAGACTGAATATTATGACTTAAAGTGCGGCTCTTAGTTATGAGCAGCTGATTCTGTAATTCAGGAGGTGAACCTCTCACCGCTACAGCTAGTCCTGTCCGATATGTCTACGGCGGAAATCCTCGGCTTCCTTTGAAGACGAAAACAGGTGTATCTTCCCATCGTAGAGGATCCTCATTTTACATGGATTATATTGAAATCCGCGGAACATCCCTTTTTCAGCGAACACTTTCCTGGTGGTGCTGAACTCGGCTCGCTGTCGGATGGTCTCGGCCGAGAAATCCTGGGCGAAAAAGAGTCTGATTCCGTCGTGCTCGATGTCACGTTGCTTTGTGGAGCGAAAAACAAACTCCCGATCTTGGAAGTTCAGGAATCGGATAAGGACAGCTCTGTGTTGGTTTGGCTTTGGAGGTGCCAGGGTACGGTGAGCCCTCTCAATGATGAAGGATCTGTCGGTCTCCAGCCAGCGCGGTAACATCTCCCGTACAAACTCCAGCAGCGGTCGCTGCCCCTCGGCGCCCTCCCGGAGGCCAAACAGGCGCAGATTCTTCCTTCGACCCCGATTCTCCAGGTCGTCGGTCTTTGCTTCCAGATAGGATATTCGCTTCATGGCACTGTTAAAATCAGCCATGCTCTTTTCCAAGAGCTCCTCTGCCGACATGATTCTGTTTTCAGCTTCCTCCAGTCGTGTAACATTAGCGGCTACATTTTGTTTTACCTCCGTCATGTTTTTCTCCAGAGCAGCGACTGATTTCGTCATTTCACCCATACGGTTATCTATGCTGTCCAGTTTGGTTCCGAATCCACTGAACTCGGAACGCAGTGACCGAAGTTCAGCTAACACCGTGCTAAGATCGATCATGCTGCTAGCCCTAGCTGCTCCCTCGTCGTGATCTGTTGTCGAAATGTCGGTTTTAGTTTGTTTTTGGGGACCGCGTTTTCGAGTGAAAATATCACAGTCCTTGAGGGAAGTCGTTTTTGACATTTTCCAATTCAGTTTACTTTTCTAATCCTGGGTTTTTCTGGATTTTCGATGCAGGCTACACGGAGCATCCACTTTAAGCTGCCGTCTTGGTTCGCGGTTCCATAGCGCCCCCTGAGAGTCATTTTAAAATTTTTTAGCATGTTAAAGTCGTGAATCAGAAATCAGAGCACACTCGTGACGTATTTCCAAGCGAAACTAGGAAGTTATTGTGACGTTGGAAAGTGGCTGTTGGAGTCTGAATCCATCTGTTTTGCAGAAAATGCAAAGAAAAATAACAAATAAACACAATAACGTTTTGTCAAAAAGCAAAGAATTACGATATTCTAATGAGTAGCTGAAACATTGTGAATTTTTTTCACTGCTGACATACGTGTACGTGCAGTTGGGAGATGCAGGTGATGACGGGTGTTCTTGCTCATTGGGTGGTCATGCTAACACATTACTGGTCAGTATAATTTTTTACTGGAGTACATTAGAAACAGACGTTTGATTTCAGGTTCACTTTAAACAACTTCACCAGTGAAAATCTACATCGATTTACATCGTGGCTGTCACAGCCGCTCCCTGTACACCACGTTTTCAGTTCCTCAATCGGCCTCCTCAGATCTTGAGTGTCACCCTAACCCTTTGGAACTGAGTTACAGGGCAGTGGTTGAGATCTTCCTCTGCGAAATGAGACCCTCTAATAAAAGAGCATCACTTCATTAACAGCTACTAGCGCTGCTCTGTAGGCGACCCTGCCCGTCTGCAGGGACAGCAGAGGAGGGGAAAGTTCAGCTCCTCACTGCTGGGCTTTAGTTACATTTAGGGGTCATACGCCTTCAAAGAGGGGGGCAATTATTTATTATCACCCCCCCTAATTCTTCAGTGATATGAAGCTGAAGTCAGATATTCCCCAGATTCTCGTTTGAATTTTCCCGTTCCACCTTAAATGGTGCAGCAGTGACATTCTGGAGCTTCAGGCATCGGAACTGCTGGACTATTTAAGGTGGAACGGGAAAGTTAGCTAGCTAGCTAGGAACACATTAGCATACATTAGTGACTTTTCATGCTTGCTATGAAGAAAAGCACCATAATAACCATTGAAATGACTTAAAACATAGATAATATGATGATAATCATAATTTTTAATGGAGTGAGCCTCAGTTTGGAGGGTCATGTAGCCCTACCACTTCACTCTACCCCTCTATCTCAACACAAATCAGTACACCCCACCTCTAGACGTGGACACGCAAAACAGGGGGTAGGGCTAAGTAGGGGCGACAGGTGGAATAGGATTGGGCCTAAGCTTAAGTCCAACAGTAACACAATGGGATCAGCCTTCTGCGGCCATCTCATCCTTGCAGGTTAGCTGCCCTCTCTCTGTTTATAATGGCCCTTTATTTACGTCCTGAGGGAGATTCACATTTAGATTGGAGCTTATCTGTTAGACTGTGAAAGATAACCGGCAAGTGCAGTCTAACAGCCCTTTAGACAAGTAGGCTATGCTACACTCAAATACCATACGCTAAAGGAACTACATTTCTTGGCGGAATACTTGTTTATGTCGATTATTATTAACCATAGCTTAAATAATTTGTGTCTTTTATCGGATTTTATGTTGGCCGCCGTTATTATGAAGGCAATAAACCACTTGAGGCTGTGAACATCCTTCCCTTTGATGAAATCGCAGTGAAGCACAGCATCTTGTGGCTTATTGCTTTAGTAGAGAAGTCAGAACCTGAGCAGAACGCCACGGAATAAAACACAAGGGAAATAGCAAACCTAACCAGATCACATGACTAGGAGAAACAGGTGAACAGAGTCAGCAATCCAGACAATCAGAACATCGATAGGTTGATTGAGATGATGTTATAGGCATGTGTTCTCCCAGAGGGTTCTGGGAATTGGAGTCCACCAGAGAGTCTGAACTGAAGGGATGCATGACACAGCATAGCTGACTTAAGTTCACCGGCCTTTATAAGTAATATCACCGAGGGAAAACGGAGTAAAACCAACAACAGAGCGTGTAGCTGCTATTCTCTGTGTTCACGGTTTCCCAATTCAGGACCTTGCACCATCACCCTATGCTGCACACTTCTGTGATTGACCAGATATTTGTGAGTCAGATGTTTTACCAGGAATACAAGCCTGGGATTTGGGAAACACTTGATTGTGTAATTCCAGAAAATATTACTCAGCTCGGCTAAGAAGTGGCATCACTGTGACCTTACCACTTAGCTCCTAAGTGCAAAGTTACTAGGCTAATTTTGTTAAACTATATAAAAGTAATTAAATAGCTACATATTAAATTATAGAGTCAGTTTCTCAGTCAGTCATTCCTAAATTCTATTTATTCTGTGTACTGACAGGTTCGAGTCTACGACTTTTTTCTGCATCTCACTGTAAAACGATGACAGAAGTGTGGACTGGACTGACAGCTTCTAAGGGTTATCAACCCCGTGTAAATATTTCCCCAAGTCTGTCTCGGCATGTGTTTACACACTGTCCGAGACTGTCCGGTAACATGAAACATGGTCCACCTCCGCACACAGCCCTATATTAAAACCTCAGGGTAATCTAAGACTGTTAACCCAGTTGAGGCTTCTGCAGTGACATCAAGGCCCTGTTTCAATGCCTCTTAATGTGCCCTCATCTCGAGGTGTCTCACAGTTATGTCAACATGTGGTCAAGGGAATGAAGAGTGGGACGAGCTCACCCTCAGCTAGGTTAGCCACAGTGAGCTACAGTGTTAAGTATTTCACTGCAGATTGCAGTAAATTAGCATCTACTACTAACATTTCACTTGAGCTGATAAAGGAATGAGTGGCCTTCAAGATGAAAATGAGCGCGTTTATAGGCACTTAAGCGTCCAGTAACAGCAGACTCTACGAGCCAGACAGTAATTGGACTTAACGTAAAACTCAAACTTTAAACCGCAGCTTTTTTTTACATCGCACCACAATATGAACATACATCATCTGGAAGATGAAGAATATTTAAATACTTTGTTTCTTGTTCGCTTTCAGCGTTGCACCAAAAGTCTTTTGCTGTGTCTCGAGTCAACACTGCTCGCTTATTTCTGGTCCCGCCGTCTGATTTCGTGCATGCGCAGACTGACAAATCCGAAAGAAATCAGAGTAAGAGCTCACATGCACTGAGAAATCTGATTACTGAGCTCAAATCCAGCCTCGTTATCAGATTTCTAGATCAGACTCTGGTGTTTTCATGACCTTTTGAATAATCGGATAACCGCAGAAATCAGATTATGATCAGATTATTGAGCACACATGAATGCACTCTTCGAGGGACTGGCAAGGCCGTGTCAACAAGAGCACTGTAACATGCCAAGCAGATTCAGACGCTCGCAGAAGAGCCAGAAGAGGCTTTATTTAGAAAATCACAGTCCAAAGTCGCGGTCACAAAACAGGCAGGGTTCAGATCCAAAAGGCATAGAGAACACAAACAAACATACATCAGGCAGTGCATCAAGTCCAAAAAGGGAAAGGCAACAGCGTGGTCGAAGATACAGGCTAAGGGTCAAAAATCAGTGGTCAGAAGTAAAGGCAAACAAATCCTGAGGCAGAGTAAAAGGCAAAGTCGAAAAAAACTAAGGGCAAAGATCAAACACAAAGAAAAGGCCGCTCAGTAGATCACAAAACGGATACAATACCTATACTATTTCCTGCTAAAGCCGGGCTTATAAACTAAACTATGTCATATGACAAGTAACACAGGTGCCTCACATCAGTAATCCCGAGATCCAGAGAGCTGATAGGAGCGTGGAGTCACGTGAAGAGTCGGGTGATCTCCCAGAGGATCTTGGACGATTAAGTCCGTTTTAGTGTTGTCACTTATGGGAAGTTCGGAAGTCGTACTCCCAGAGGAGCCTGGGAGATCGAGTCCGAATCCAACGTAGAGCTTGGTGGATACGTGAGAAGCATGTTAAACTCTACATGGTTTTCTGTAGTTTTTGTGATGTTTTACTACGAACTGACAGAAGAAGAATGCTGTTGGTCTTTTCTGTTAAGAGATTCCTACAAATTGCCTCTTTCTACCATTTTCGTCTGTTCTATTTGAGTTGGGTGGGACTAAATTTGGTGCGGGTGATGTCCGATCTTTCAAAGTTCCAATCATGTTGGTTATGAAGGTTTATTGTACTGATTTTTGTAGCGTAGCTTAACACTGGTTCCTGCTTGCGTTAGTCACCTGATACAGGATCGTGATATAAGAGATTAGCTTCATATACAAGAGTTTTCTAAGTAGCAGTGCATATTAACTATAACTTAACACCCCCTCCCCCTGACACTGAGGCTCAGAGTGGTTTCTAAAAAACTCTTTACAGGCATAACGTGCAAGAAGACACATGAGAAAATACTTCACAGTGTCTGCAAACATGACCGACTCATGATGCAAGCTTGACCTCAGCCTCAAAAGCACAGTCCAGCAATCAGCTAGCTAGCTAGGTTACAGATATAATGTTTTCCATGGTATCTACCTGCTCTCCTATTGGTTAGGACTTCAGGAGCTGAAGAGAAGACCTAAATGTTTGACTAACTATCAGCTTAATTATGAAGTGACAGAGGAATCAACCAATCACGCTTTGATTCCCAATTGTGAGGAAAGAAGAGCATCACTACTGGCCCTCTGGAGGGTCTGGATACGCCCTAGACTGTGAACATGAGCAGCGGTCTAATCAGTGGGTTGTTAGAAGTGGAAAAAGGGGCAGCAGCTCCACGCCAGAAGGAGTCACAGTGGAAATGCTAAAGCGTCATATAGAGTATCTCACAAAAGTGTGTACACCCCTC
>NC_051235.1:4885000-4987500 GCF_015220715.1 Pygocentrus nattereri
TATGACGTTGCCATGGGAATACAAGAAGATGACTGAAAACAGGAGGCGGTCATTGGTCAGTCTTGTTGTCTCAGCTGCATAGACGCTATGGATAGAGTATTGACCCTTCCCAGCATGAGGTCATCTTCAAGAGCTGGTCACCATGTCTCAGCTGACCTCATGTCTCAGAATCTCCCTCTTTTCTCTCTTTCTTCATCTCCTTCCTTCAGCATTGAACACAAGCATGCTTGTGCTACTTTCTCAGTAAAGAGGTCAGACTGAGTGGTCCCAGAGAGTGAGCATATGTCGGTCCACTGGCTCGAAAAGGCCAGCACCGTACTCACTGTTTGCCACTGTTGGTCCACCCCCGGACCACCCAGATTACTGTCCCGCGAACAATAAAACTAATTTTTAATCTTCCAAACAGATTTTAAATGCACAGAGACTTTTATTTTGTAAAATAAACTAAAGACAAATATTATAAATAACTGAGAGGGAAAAAATATGACTGTTATAAAATGATTTTATAGAAATTTTATAGAAACACTGCGCTAGATTAAAATGATTTACTAAACTAATCTACAAACTATGAATAACGAAAAAAGAACTGAAAGAAGGAAAAATCAGCAGATGTTAAGTTGTTGTTAATGGTTTAAATTACTGTTAATTAATGTTAATGCTTTTATTTGTTCGAACCCAAACCAGCTTTTACTAGTTTCTTGGTAAAAAGCTAGCATCAAGCTTTTTGATTCTCATATTGGGCAGTGCTGCTGTAATTCACAGATTAATGGTTTCAATTACAGTTAATTAAGAATCCAAATGAGATTTTTGATTTTCTTTATTCAGTTCTGAACACAAACAAGCTTTTGCTAGTTTCTTCGTAAGGAGCTAGCATCTAGCTGTGTGAGGTCTCTTTGTGAGGAACTAGCTTGATTCACCAATTGGACAGTTCCTACTGTAATTAACACATTAATGGTATAAATTACCTTTAATTAAAAAAAACAAAGTTAGATTTTTGCTTTTCTCCAACTTTAAACCCAAACGAGCTTCTGCTAATTTCTTTTGTAAACAGCTAGCATGCTAGCTTTGTAACCTAGCCTTTTGATTCTCACACTGAGCAGTGCTAATGTGCTGTGTATTTAACAGAAAGGTTAGGTTGATGTAAATGGTTTAAATTACTATTCATTAAAAAAACTAAATGATATTTTTCCGTTTCTTTCTTCCGGATTAAACACAAACATGCTTTTGTGAGGAGCTAGCATTTAGCTGTGCGAGGAGAAAACTGGACAGAACTACTGTGAATTCTCATATTCTTCTTCTTCTTCTTTCGGCTGCTCCCTTTAGGGGTCGCCACAGCGGATCATCTGCCTCCATCTTGCCCTATCCACTGCCTCCTCTACTTTCACACCAACCATCTCCATGTCCACCTTCTCTACATCCATAAACCTTCTCTGAGGTCTACCTCTTCTCCTTCTACCCGGCAGCTCCATCTCCAACATTCTTTGCCCAATATATCCACTATTCCTCCTCAACACATGTCCAAACCATCTCAACCTGGCCTCTCTGGCTTTATCTCCAAACTGCTCCACCTTCACTGTCCCTCTGATCTGCTCATTTCTAATCTTGTCCAGCCTGGTCACTCCCAACGAAAATCTCAGCATCACTGTGAATTCTCATAGAACAGTATATATTAATTGATGTTAATGGTTTAAATGACTGTTAATTAAGAATCAAAATCAGATTTTTGCTTTTCTTTCTTCTGTTTTGAACACAAACGTCTGCTAGTGTCTTTGTGAGGTGCTAGCGTCGAGCTGTGTGAGGAGAAAACCTTCTAGATCTTCAAATTGGACAGAACTGCGGTGAAGAACAGACGGTAAGATGCTGCTAACGTTATAAATTACTGATCATTTCAGCTGAAAAAGGAGATTTAACTTTTCTTTCCTCAGCTTTAAACACAGACAAGCTTTTGCTAGCTTCTTAGTAAAGTGCTAGCATGCTAGCGCTGTAATCTAGCCTTTGGATGCTCATTTTGAGCAGCGCTACTGTAATAAACAGACATTAGGTTGATGTAAATGGTTTAAATTACTGTTAATTAGAAACACAAACCAAGATATTTGCTCTTTTTCAGTATTTAGGGTGATTTTTTCCATATTTTGGAGATCCTGATGAGATACACAGCTCAAGCTCAAGTAAGCAAACATCTCAGAACATTCCAGAAGGTGGAACTTATTGTACACTCTCATGGTGGTGTCGCTGGGGCAGTACCCTTCTCTTCACTGGGGTGGTCCCCCTCAGGGGTCCATCTCAGTACCTTTAGTCAGGGAACATAACTGAACCATCATCCACTGAAATGATCTGCTTTAAGCTGTACTGACTCCACACAGCCCGCCTCGCCTCGCCTCCAGGCTTTTATTCTACTGCTCCGTTTTAAAACATTTGGTTATGAAAAGATACAAATATCTGCTTTTCCACTGGAAAAACTCATTTAAGGTTCACAATCGGACCTTAAACCCACTGCTGTACCTTTGAGGGAACGTTTACACTTTTTGTTTGATGGACGAATCCTTTACCTGCATGCTACCTTTATTTCTAACAGTGTTTTGGTTAGACGCTCAGTAAATGTTCCTTCTGCGTGTCTTTGCTTCAGTCCAACGGATAAAATTATATACCCACTCTATTCCGTGTTGTGACGTTAACGTACGAAAGCTAACAGCTGTTGCGGCCCCTTGAATAACGCAAGGCTTTGTTTTACAGACACGTTTTCCCTTTTTCCCTCAAAATTAAAAGACAGAACCAACAATAAACGCAGTGAAAGCTTTATAAACATTAATTCACACGCATAAACATTTGCAGTGATTATGTAAATATTGTTTCTAATGCAATAAACAGAGGCCTGACTCTCTCACGCTGTATACAGTCAAGTGTACAGACAGACGGATGGACACGTTCTCGAATTCAGCCCTTCAAGTGAGCTTCTAATTCCTTTTTGGTTGGTTTTATTTCATTCTCTTCTGTTGGTGGAGCTCATTGGTGGCTCACTGTGTGTCCAAAAGTATCCGGACACCACTTCTAATGAGTGAAGTCAGCTACATTAAGGTGCACCCAGTGCTTTCACAGATGTGCTCACAGCTCAATGGGAAAGCATTGCTAATAGAATAGGACGCCCAATGCCAAGTACCAGCTAGAGGGATGCAAAGCCCACCAGCGCTGGGCTGAGGAGCCATGGAACTGCGTTCTCTAGAGTGATCCGTTCAGGGAAGAGAGAAAAGAGAGAGACGGAGAGACAGGGACAGAGACAGAGAGGGAAAAAGAAAGAGAGAGAGAAAAAGAGGGAGAGGAGATAGAGAGAGGGACAGAGAAAGAGAGGGAGAAAAAGAGAGAGGGAGAGGGGAGAGAGAGGAAGAGAGAGAGAGAGGGGATAGAGAGAGAGAAAAAGAGATAGAGAGAGAAAAGAGAAAGAGAGGGAGAGAGAATGAGAGAGAGAGAAAGGGAAAGAGAACGAGAGAGAGAGGGAGAGATAGAAAAGAAAAAGAGGAGGTGAGACAAAGACAGAGGGAGAGAGAATGAGAGAGAGAGAGGGAGGGAAACAGAATGAGAGAGAGAGAGAGGAGAGAAAGATGAGGTGAGAGGGAGAGAGGGGGACAGAGAGAGAGAGAGAGAAAGAGAAAAGAGAAAGAGGAGGTCAGAGGGAGAGAGAGAGAGAGAGAGAAAAGAGAAAGAGGAGGTCAGAGGGAGACAGAGAGAGTGAGACAGAGAGAGAGAGAGAGAGAGAGAGAGAGAGAGAGAGAGAGAGAGAGAGAGAGAGAGAAAAGAAAGATGAGGTGAGAGAAAGAAAGAGGGAGAGAGAGAGAAGAACGGATAGAGAGGGGGGATAGAGAGGGAGAGGGGAGTGAGAAAGAGAGGGAGAGAGTGAGGGCGGGTGAGAGAGAAGGAGAGAGAGAGGGGGGGGGGGAGAGAGGGAGTGGGGAGGGAGAGAGAGATAGGAATAGAGAGAGAGAGAGAGAGAGAGAAAGATCTGTTTTCAATTGTCAGACGGCAGCAGAGAGAGGTGGAGGGACTGGAGCAGGAAATGAAAGAATGAAGCAGCAGGATTGGCCATGGATTCCTATCCAATCTAAACCTAATCTCTCTCTCTCCCTCTCTCTCTCTCTCTCTCTCTCTCTCTTTTTCTCTCTCTCTTGTTCCCTTTCCCTTTCTCTCTCATTCTCTCCCTCTCTCTCTCTCTTTCTGTCACCTCATCTTTCTCTTTTCTATCTCTCTGTCTCTCCCTCTCTCTCTCCCTGTCTGTCATTCTCTCCCTCTGTCTCCTGTGTTTTGTCAGGAGAGTGGAGGCATGCGGGGGAGGACAGGAGGATGTCGGGGGAGAGATGGTGAAAGAGCGAGGGATGGAGAAAGAGAGAGAGATTCTGTTCAGATTGTGTAGGGTGGTGTAGGAGAGAGGGAGGTAGAACGGGTGGAGTGTTCTGGACAGCTGGATGTTCAAACATCCCGTGTGAGCAGTGAAGAAACTCAGAGGGAGGAGAGCAGGGAAAGTACCTGGCTCTGTGTGTGTGTGTGTGTGTGTGTGTGTGTGTGTGTGTGTGTGTGTGTGTGTGTGTGTGTTCTCATACATTTTCAATCATTTGTTTTGGGTTGCTAAGGTTAAGGCTGGGCTCAGGTTTAAGGAAAGGCCTAAGTGTTCTTTATAGGTACACAACAGGAGATGAAATACAAATAAAATCAGAAAGCAATGCTATTTAAATCAGCCAGGCACGTCAACAGCGCCACCGTTTTGGGGAGGTCAACATCGCTGCTGGACTGCATTCAGTTACAGAGCGGCAGTTTAGGAAAGATACTGTCCAGAATTCCACTATTTCAGGAATATTGCTCTCAGAAAGCGGGATAGGATTATATAACAGAGGGAACGCAGTGATCCACGCTCATGTCTGTGTGATGTTTGTGTAGACGTGGTCGTGTGGTTGGTGAAGCTCAGAGAACCTGTTGATGTGGTTTTTTTCTCCTCTGGTTTTATATGAAGCTTATTTCATTTAATGGTCTATTCAGGGGGTCTTAACTTCATGTAGTAGTTTTTTATTTACAGTGATGGTTAAAGCTTTGTAGCGGTAAGTTACAGCGTTCCTTAATCCATGTAGATATTCATAATAGATTAGTGTCAGAACCTTGAAGCTGAAGTCGACTTCTTATTTGTAAGCTTCTTGTTCAAATTTTCCCGTTCCACCTTAAATGGTGTACCAGTTGGTTTCTTGTTTGAGTTTTCCTGTTCCATCTTAAATGGTGCATCAGCTGGTTTCTTATTCAAATTTTCCTGTTCCACCTTAAGTGAAGCTTCTTATTCAAATTTTCCCGTTCCACCTTAACTGGTGCAGCTTCAGGCACCAGAAAGTGACTCAGAAATCTGAGTCTGAGGATTAGAACTAAACAGATTAGGTGAAAATCGATAAAGTAATAAGGAAGTTGTGGCTGATTTAATCCTGAGACTCTTCGCCTCTCAATACAAGTGAATCTGTTCACAAGCCGATCTTGACCTCTCCAACATGGCGGACGTGCAGACGTATCGCCTCAGATAGAGAACAGCAGACAACACAGCATTTAGGTATGTACCTATGATATTGCACTATGTAACGCACCACAACTTTTCAATGGAAGAAAATTCTGGACTGCAGGCAGGCCAGTCTAGCACCTGCACTCTCTTGCTACAGAGCTACAGTGTTGTAACACGTTATTTCGTTGAAAAAAGACAATGTCTAGATGGCAGCATATATTGCTAAAAAATGCAAATGTTCCCTCTCAGAATTAATGTGTGAATGTCTTCACAGATGTGCAAGGTACCCACAAATGCACTTCCATGCAACTAAAGACTTTTAAACTTTAGGTCGGTAACAATCGGATGGGTCTTTTTCCTCTTTGTCCAGGAGAACATGATTCCCATTATTTCCAAAAAGAATTCCAAAAAGACTCGTCAGACCACAGCACACGCTTCCACTCTGCATCAGTACATTTCATATGAGCCCTAGCCCAGAAAAGTCAGCGGCATTTCTGGATGTTATTAACACATGGCTTCTGCTTTGTGTAGCACAGTCTTAACCTCTTAGTCTCTATGATATATTTTGGCTTTTCCATCTGACCAAATCATAAGGCAAATTATTCATTTACAGCATGAAATCAATGTAAATTTTTATTTTATTTGTTTTTCTTTATAAACGCTCCCCTCAAATTAACAGTAAATATGTTTTATGATCACACGTGCTTACAATTTACTGCTGAAAGCCAAAAATCTCAGATGCTCTTTATATTATTTTATAAAAGTAATGTATACAGAGCAGATTATTGAAGAGATGCCATCTGTTTATAGTCTATAGCCCAGATTTGTGAAAAAATTGGTCGACTCTCATTTGACACCCACCGGTAGAATGTATCTTATGAAATATGAAAATTATGAAGAATATGATGAAGTGCATTTTGGAACCACCGGTGATCACCGGTTGAAGAGTGGATGCAGCAGCTGACGGTGTTTATTGACAACATCCTTTGATAGTATTATGCACTGTAGAGGATGAAATACCTAAAATCCTACCAATCCCTGAGGAACTTTATTTCTAAACTGTTGGACTACTTGTTGGTGCAGTTCTGGCAAAGTGGCGATCCGTGTCATTCCTTGCTCATGAAGAACTAGGCCTTTTGTGGATGCTCCTTTTATGTCCAAGCATGATTGCATCATCTGTTTACAATATTTTGTTAGCATTTCACAACATTTGTAGCCTTAAATTGCCCCGTCCCAACTTTTTTGGAACGTGTTGCAGGAATCAGTTTCATAATGTGAATATATTTCCAAAAAATTAATGAAGTTGATAAGATAAAACATTACATGTCTTTTCTTTTTTTTTCTTTTTTTTTACAGTTTTTTGTTCAAATACAGCTAAATGTAGATTCATAAATCACTATTTACCTACTATTTAAACTTTTTTGGAATTGGGTTTATAGCTGGGAGTGATGTGTTCTAGAGATTTATGGATTTATACTTTGCTGTATTGAGTTTCTATTGCTGTGTGTTTACATTTCTGTGGGAAAATGTTACTGCTGTGTGTGTGATGTCAGAGCTCAGTCCAAAGAGCTGTATGAGACACGTTAGTGAGAGCTCTGAGTGTGTGTGTGTGTGTGTGTGTGTGTGTGTGTTTATATAAAGTGTTTTGGATCTTGTAGTATCTAAAGAGCATCTCTGACACCCACAGATCACCGCATGCCTCTTTATAAACCAAACACACACCAAACTGCCCCTGTCCACACGCTCTACATTCTGACCTCAAACTCAAACCGTCGCTCACTCTTTATCATATTTTCTTCTCTTCAATACAACCACTGAGTGATCTTTCCTTCATCAGACTCCTCTCACAATAAACACATCTGATCCTCATCTGTAATAATGTGCTCGCTCTGGTTTGGGTCTGACAGCTGGAATCAAGAGAAATGGGGAGAGTCGTTTAGCTCAGTTCAGTCAGGCCAACTCGACAAGCTAAATTGCTCCTAGGTGTGAATGTGTATGCTTTGGTTGTTTATGTCTGACCTTTGATGGACTGGCGACCTGTCCAGGGTGTTCCCTGCCTTCCGCCCAATAGCTAATGGAATAAGCTCCAGCACCTCTTGCAACTCTGAAGGATAAGAGGGTTAGAAAGTGTGTGTTAGCTAAATGTTAGCTAGGATTAACATGAATGTTAGACACTTCCATACAAAACTCCTATAGCTAAACTTAGCTACTTAACATACATGGCAAGAATGATTGCTGAACTACATAACTATCTAAAACCAAACCCTTTGCAGGTAGTTTCCAGCTTTGTAGAGCCCTCACCAATTCTGAGACCAACTATGACCTTTTGGCATGCTTTAGCCACACTAACATTGCCTACATCTGCAGTGGTCTTACTGACCATGACTATGGGGCACACCACCCTGCAAGTATATCTATGTATTTATTTGCCAAATAGAGATTCGCTAGCAAGCTGTTTCAACATCTCCAGATAACACAGCTAATCTAGCTTGGTTAGTAGTTATTTTCACATACCCATCGTTTTTTCATTCTGTAGACCAGCGGTCACCAACCTTCCTCCTGGGAATACTACTATTATGCCAGAGAGTTGAGTTCCGACCTGCTGCCTATCCCAACACTACTGGTTCTGATCTATCCATTCAAAGGCTTTTAAAGATGTGAATCAGCTGGAGCAGGTGTGGCTAATTGTGGTTGGATTGGTTGCAGGAAGGTAGCTCTCCAGGACCAGAGTTGGTGGCTACTGCTGTAGACATTAAAGCAGGCATGTCAAACTGGGGACCTTCCCAGGCTGAAGTGTTGTGGCGATTACTCTCATCTAATGCTCTTAATTCAGTTCATGAAGGCCTTGCTAATGAGCTGAATCAGATGTGTTTAATGAGGCAGTGTACTGAAGCCTGCAGTGTTTCGGCCCGCAAGGACTGGAACCTGACACATGTGCGTTAAAGGGCTCTTCAACAAACCTTCCATGAAGAATTTATGCCCTTTGTTCAGCTTGGACTCCCATGTTGTTGTGTGTTTGGTGTCCTCCAACTGTTATGGACATGTTCTCGAATTTCAATCTGGGAAATTATGTCAAAGAAGAAGTGATACCTTTCCGAGGAGAGCAGACACCAGTATTTCTGAGGTTGATAATTGTCCGTAAGGCAGTAGCAGAATTTGTTTCACCTGTCAATTTCTTGTGAAAAGGGCCTATGACGTTGGAGAGGTAAGCAAACTGAAACAGAGGTAGCATATGCACTCTGGGTAATGAAGTTCAGGGTTAATATGAATCAAAATTTAGAACAATTACTTCGGCCGGGAAAATCTGCCAGAGAATGTTTTAGCAGGGGTAAACAGAGTACGAGGAGTTTAAGATGAATGCTGGTATGAAAGAAAACAGCTATACTGTGTCTCGGCCAACTTCAAGCATTGGTTCTACTATTTGCCAGAGGCCCCCTTCCAGCTCCATGACCCACCACTGCACACTAACAGCTTTGTGAAAACAAACATTGCCGCCAATTACATGGAAAAAAGCTCAGAGTGGACGAGCGTTCAGAGACAACAAACTCACACAGGCGCTATAATCTCATACCCCCCCACACACACATACAACTTCCCCCCAGTGCTGCTGTCACTGAGATTGTCTCAGAGGAGTAACAGTAGCTTGGATTCTCATGCAGCTCCTCCAAAACCTGCTCAAGGGCTGATACTAACTGATCCACTACCTAAATAATACCTGGTCAGCAGAGGCCCTTTTGTCAGAAACTGACCAGAGATGAATGGGGTAGACAGGGGGGCTGGTAAATAGTGTAGCAACAGGTTAGCTACAGTCAATACATGTACACCAGTATAGTGGAGCTACAAGGTTGGTGGAACTCATCAAGTGGCTAATGAGTGGCAGGGTGGAAGGTGAGGAAGAGGACTGTGTGCTCTATCAGCTTTTTTTGATCTAGTGTTGGCACACAAGGCCAAAACCTCCCAGAGTATTATGAGAAATTGTGCTGTTTGAAAAGGGGAGCTGGAGGGCACAATCATTTGCATGTTGGAGAGTGGGAGTAGTTTTCCCCATTGATGCCATTTAAGAGTCAATAAGACTCATGCAAGAATGTTTATTGTCTTCTTTAACTTTCTTAAATTTGATTCATGAAGTTTAGCTTGTATGAGATTCAAAAGATGTTCGTGATTTCATTCAAACATATCCCAGGTGGTAGCTAAAGGATTGCTAGGCTGCTGCTATGGGATTCCAAGTGGTTCCTGAGGTGTGACTGGGCCATTGCTATGGCATCCCAGGTGCTTGCTAAAGTGTTGTTAGGCCATTGCTATGGTATCACAGGGGGTTCCTGTGGTGAGGTTGGGCCATTGTTATGAGTGTTGTTGGGCGAATGCTATGTTGTCCTACGTGTTTGCTAAAGTGTTGTTGGGCCATTACTATGGAATCACAGGGGGTACCTGTGGTGTGACTGGGACATTGCTGTGGCATCCTAGGTGTTTGCTAAAGAGTTGTTGGGTGAATACTGTGTTATCCCAGGTGTTTGCTAAAGTGTTGTTGGGTGAATACTGTGTTATCCCAGGTGTTTCCTAAAGTGTTGTTGGGTGAATACTGTGTTATCCCAGGTGTTTCCTAAAGTGTTGTTGGGTGAATACTGTGTTATCCCAGGTGTTTCCTAAAGTGTTGTTGGGTGAATACTGTGTTATCCCAGGTGTTTCCTAAAGTGTTGTTGGGTGAATACTGTGTTATCCCAGGTGTTTCCTAAAGTGTTGTTGGGTGAATACTGTGTTATCCCAGGTGTTTCCTAAAGTGTTGTTGGGTGAATACTGTGTTATCCCAGGTGTTTGCTAAAGTGTTGTTGGGCCATTGCTATGGTATCTCAGGAGGTTCCTGTCTTGTGGCTGGGCCATTGCTATGGTATCACAGGGGGATCTGGTGGTGTGGCTTTTTCTGTGGCATCCTAGGTGTTTGCTAAAGTGTTGTTGGGCCATTGCTATGGTATCCTAGGTGCTTGTTGAAGTGTTGTTGGGTGAATGCTATGTTAACCCAGGTGTTTGCCAAAGTGTTTCTGGGCCATTGCTATGGTATCCCAGGGAGCTGCCAGTGCTCAGTTTTAGTGCTGATGTTAATGCCAGAGGAGGTTTGGAGCTCTGAAGTTTTTGAGTTGAGTGTTGCGCCTTGAATCTCAGCACTTGATAACCCACTCTTACTTTACGTGTTCTGACAATTCGTGGCTGAGTTGCTGTGATTCCTAAACACTTCCACTTTTCAATAATACCATCACAGGAGGGAAGAAATTTTGTGAACTGACTTGTTGCAACACTATCATCCTATTATGGCACCACGCTGAAATTCAGTGGGCCCTTTAGAATGACCTATTCTTTCACAAATGTTTGTAAAGGCGGTGGCTAGGTGCTTGATTTTATACACCTGTGGCAATGAGACTGAATGAAACACCCGAATTCAATGACTAAGTGTTGTATCCCAATAGGTATTTTCCACATTGTCCATATAGTGTATTACTGCCAAACAGGATAATCTAGGCGTGATTATACAGCTTAAAGTGGAATTTAAATATAGAAATGTTCAAAATGTCTTCTCAGCAATGAAATAAAATGAGTTACTTTAAGTTATGCTCCAGTGTCTATGACTCTCCAGCATTTCTGGCCAACTTTTGTCTATTTTATCAATGCTTGAGAAAATGAAAAATTGTGTTTATCTGTTTCTATAACTGCTTCATACACGAGATCTAATGAGAATAGAGAAAGAGAGGTGTGCATAGCTTTCTGGACAGCTAGTTAGCAGGTTTCATTGGGACAGAGTGTTTTTGCAGAGCTCAGAGACGTGGAAAAGTGATTTTTTAACATCTCCCCTTTACACTTAAGTACCGCAGAGTGTTAGAGAGAGAGTAAATTACTTGAGTTCCTGGCAGGAGAGGCCACAGTTGGGATAGTTTATGGCATTCCCCAACCGGCAGCCGTCCCTTAGGCCTTCCAGCTGGACTGATCCGTGTATGCCCAACTAGCAAAAGAGGAAGGATAAAACAACCCACAATCAAAGCGGCGGAGATGAAAAAACAGCTGGAAGAATCTTTTTATTAATTTTAATGAAAGATATTAGATATTATAAGATATTAATTCGCTTTGTTCTTCAGTCAACCACTTTCAATTATTTCTTTTTGTTTCGCTGTTTTTTTACACCTATATTAAGGCTTTCAGATGTTATGGAGAAGTGCAAGGAGTGTTGCCTCTAGCACCTCATAACCATTCAGTACTACTACTCAGAATCCTTACAGTTTAGCCTTGAAGCAAAAGATGGGCAAATTTACTTAATTTTCCTCAACTGTAGTTGATTAACCAAGACACATTACCCTGCTAGAGAAAACCTCACTGGCTACATGGCTAGTCACCAGCAAAATTAGCCTAATGCTGCATCTCGGATGCTGGTATGCACAGTCATGCTGGTTGACAAGCTAAACCAATACCAGACCTGCATAAACCAGCATAAGGGTCTACAGAAATGTCCACTTTTTTATTCATCCATAGGTGTCACTGGTGTTACTGAGCGTCATCGGTGTTACCCATAATAAAGGTAACGCCAGAGACGTTTTTAATAATCAATGCATTTTACTAAACGGCCGCTAAAGAGCATCAAACCACACGCTGTCATTGAGGGAACGTCCACTAAAATATGGAATTTAATCCATTTGTGTTTCTACTTTTTTCACAGTGACCTCAGAATAAAGTCGGTCACACAAGTGACGTCAGCTAAAAGCTTCATATGAGATCATGAGCTGAATGAGAAGATCTCTGAGAACTGAGAGACACAGTGAACTCACCATGAGCTTTTCTTCATAGATCCTCTGAAAACAGGTGAAAAGAAGTGGAGTGACGTCATCAGCGTGACTTTTATTTATCTCTTCTCTTCTCTTCTGCTTTTGTGTCTCCCCTTCTCCGCTCCTTTCTCCTCTTCTCTTCTCTTTGTTCCTCATGTCTTTTCCTTTCTTTCTATCTTTTCAGGTCTATTACCACCTTTTCTCATCTCTTCCCTTCATTTCTACAACCCTTCCTTTTTTCTGCTCTGTCTTTTCTGATCTTTTCCCATTTCCTCTCCATGCCAATGTCACAGGGCGAAGAAATGTTCTCCCATCTTTTCCTGATGGGAGTGGGCCCAGATTGGGAAATATCACTCTTCTTAAAGCCTCTACTGGGGCCTCAAGAAAAGAAACAAAAGAGATTTGCAAGTCGAACGCCGTTTTGTTTTCAGACAAAATATTCAAACGACTTGGCGGGACGGAGCGTTTTTTTAAGTGACCTTCAATCAGGGCAGCCGGTATTAAGAAAGCATCTAATAGGTGAAATGAAGATGTCGAGAGAAATCAGTCGGGAAAGATTTGGCCTGAATCTGAACAAGATGTAGCTGCAGTGCTGAGGCAGCACTGCTGTTTTTAATTAGCCTGTGTGTGTGTGTGTGTGTGTGTGTGTGTGTGTGTGTGTGCTTCAGAAATAAAGCAGAGCATGTCATCTGAGTTGCTGTGGACGTTTAACCCTGCTGAGGGGTCAAGGTTTTGGGGTCACTGGCTTGATCGCTGCAGATCATGCTAAATAAAGCCTGACCCCACCGACCTCTGAAGACGAGCGTGCTGTGTGTGTTCGTTTCAGCCGAGGAGCTGAAGCTGCTCCTCTTCACTGTTAACTCCAGCTTAATTGCTCACAGTGACTGCATCTGGACTTTTCATATAGGACTGTCCTCTCAGGCTGACCAGCCTGTAAATCAGGAGGAGTGATCCTTCCAACCGGCCTGCTCTAGTGTTCCGAACGCTTCCGATGATTTTATACCAAACTAAGACCAAATTGCTTCCAGACATCACTGTGGAGCACAATGGCCAATGATTGAGTTGCTACAGAAACACTTGTGCTGGTGAGTTAAAGATTTACTTCACTGAGAAAGACACTGTCATGTAAATGAGTCTGAATGAGCTATCAGCATAGTTCTCCACTCCTCCCTTCTCTTGTCTTTATCTTTCTCCTCTTCCCATTTGTTCTCCTTTCTTGATTTCTGCTCTCCTTTCTTTCCATCTCTTCTCTTCTCTTCCTTTTCTTCTATTCTCTTGTTCCATCTTTGTTTTGCATGTTTTTGTCTTCTGTCTTCTTCTTTTGTTTCTCATATTTTCATTTCTCTTCTGTTCTCATCTAGTCTCTTCACATCTCTTCTCTTCATGTCTCTTCTGTTCTCATCTAGTCTCTTCACATCTCTTCTCTTCATATCTCTTCTGTTCTCATCTAGTCTCTTCACATCTCTTCATATCTCTTCTGTTCTCATCTAGTCTCTTTACTTCTCTTCATGTCTCTTCTGTTCTCATCTAGTCTCTTTACATCTCTTCATGTCTCTTCTGTTCTCATCTAGTCTCTTCACATTTCTTCTCTTCATGTCTCTTCTGTTCTCTTCTAGTCTCTTCACATCTCTTCATGTCTCTTCTGTTCTCATCTAGTCTCTTCACATTTCTTCTCTTCATGTCTCTTCTGTTCTCTTCTAGTCTCTTCACATCTCTTCATGTCTCTTCTGTTCTCATCTAGTCTCTTCACATCTCTACATGTCCGTTCTGTTCTCATCTAGTCTCTTCACATCTCTTCATGTCTCTTCTGTTCTCATCTAGTCTCTTTACATCTCTTCATGTCTCTTCTGTTCTCATCTAGTCTCTTCACATCTCTTCATGTCTCTTCTGTTCTCATCTAGTCTCTTCACATCTCTTCATGTCTCTTCTGTTCTCATCTAGTCTCTTCACATCTCTTCTCTTCATGTCTCTTCTGTTCTCATCTAGTCTCTTCACATTTCTTCTCTTCATGTCTCTTCTGTTCTCTTCTAGTCTCTTCACATCTCTTCATGTCTCTCCTGTTCTCATCTAGTCTCTTCACATTACTTCTCTTCATGTCTCTTCGGTTCTCTTCTAGTCTCTTCACATCTCTTCATGTCTCTTCTGTTCTCATCTAGTCTCTTCACATCTCTACATGTCCGTTCTGTTCTCATCTAGTCTCTTCACATCTCTTCATGTCTCTTCTGTTCTCATCTAGTCTCTTTACATCTCTTCATGTCTCTTCTGTTCTCATCTAGTCTCTTCACATCTCTTCATGTCTCTTCTGTTCTCATCTAGTCTCTTCACATCTCTTCATGTCTCTTCTGTTCTCATCTAGTCTCTTCACATCTCTTCTCTTCATGTCTCTTCTGTTCTCATCTAGTCTCTTCACATTTCTTCTCTTCATGTCTCTTCTGTTCTCTTCTAGTCTCTTCACATCTCTTCTCTTCATGTCTCTTCTGTTCTCTTCTAGTCTCTTCACATCTCTTCTCTTCATGTCTCTTCTGTTCTCATCTAGTCTCTTCACATCTCTTCTCTTCATATCTCTTCTGTTCTCATCTAGTCTCTTCACATCTCTTCTCTTCATGTCTCTTCTGTTCTCTTCTAGTCTCTTCACATCTCTTCATGTCTCTTCTTTTCTCATCTAGTCTCTTCACATCTCTACATGTCCCTTCTGTTCTCATCTAGACTCTTCACATCTCTTCTCTTCATTTCTCTTCTGTTCTCTTCTAGTCTCTTCCCATCTCGTCTCTTCATTTCTCTTCTAGTCTTTCTTTTTCCTTTTTCTTCTTCTTTCATCTTGTCTTCTCTTCTCCTCTCCTTTCTTTTCCTTCTCTTTCTTCTCTTCACTTCACCCTGCTTCATTTCTCCTTTTTCACCTCACTTGTTTTCTTCATTCTTCTTGCCTTTCTTCTCTTCTCCTCTCTTCCCTTTATGTCTCTTTCTTCTTGTCTCTTCCCATCTCATCTCTTGTACTGGCTTCTTTTCTTGTCTCAACACTTCTCCCCTTTGTCTCTTCTCATTTTTTCTCATCTTTTCTCATCTCAATATTTGTCCTCTCTGCTCTTCTCTTCCCTTCTCCCTTCCAAACCTTAGTCCTTTCACTTCTCATCTCTTTGTGTCTTCTTTCTTCTTGTCTGGTCTCATCTCTTTCTCTTTCTGTAAGGTGTTCCTCGTGTCAGCTCTCAGCAGTCAGTGAGCTCGGAGGATCTGGAGCCCATGTGTGTTGAGATCTTTGACATGGCGTCGTTCAGGAGCCTCACATATCCAAAGCGGCTGCTTTCCCACATCTGATTTATCTGTACTCGACACGCAACCAGCAGTACATCTTCTGTCTCAACACAAATCAGCATTCTTTCTTTCTTTCGTTCTGTTCTTCTACGTCTTCAAAGTCTGCTTCTACTTCTTCTGATTGTTGAGCATCATCTCCACCTCCTTTTCCTCTTCTGCTTCCTCTTAGTCTTCTAACTGTGCTTGTTCTGTTTGCTCTTCTCTCCCTCTTTCCATCTTCTTCTCCTTCTTTTGTCTTCTTCTTGTTCTTCTCATTGTTCTTCAATCTTCTTGCTTGGGTGGTCGTCTTCTTATTCTTCTTTTGCATCTTGTTCTTTGTCTTCTTTTTATTCTGGGTCTTTTTCTTTTATGTATTTTTCTTGTTCTTCATTTTCGGTCTTCTTTTTCCGACTGCACTCTTTCTTCTCCTTCTTGTTCCTCCTCTTCTTCTTTTTCTGCTTCTTCATCTTCTCCTGCCTTCATTTTCTTATCATGCTTTTTCTTATTCTTCTTTTTTTAGTTACTTCTTTTCTTTCACATTATTTTCTTCTGTCTTCTTGTTTTTTATCTTATTTTTCCTTTGTCTTCTTTGTCTAATTGTCATTTTTCCTCTACTCCTGCTTCTCGTTTCTCTTTCTCTTCTGGTTTGTATTGAACAATATTTTCATTTATTTCATGGTTTAATGAGTTTATTACATTATTGAATAATTATTATACAAAGACATGTCTGAAAAATATTATTTTAAAAAGTATGACAGAAGTTGGTGACACTTTATTTGGAGTGGCCTCTTATAGATGATTAATAAACTCTTCTTCATATTATCAGTAACACATCAACCACATATCAGTGAAGTAGCAGTAGTGAAGCATCTGAATTCAGTGAATAGACTTCATATGGTACTTCTATTAAGCAAAACCTAACCTTACTGAACCTTACCCAAAACATAATCCTGACACTCATTTTACTCTTAATTTTAACCTCGAAATAAAATCTAATCCTAATCCCAACCCTCATCCTGGCCATAATCTTATCCCTCACCCTGGCCTTAATCCCAACTCTCTCTTTCACCCTAATCCTAACCCTCACCCTGGCCGTAATCCTAACCCTCACCCTGGCCCTAATCCTAACTCTCTCCTTGACCCTAATCATAACCCTCACCCTAGCCCTAATCCTAACTCTCTCTCTGGCCCTAGTCCTAAATCTAACCTTAATCTAAAACCAAATCCTGACCCTCACCCTGGCCCTAATCCTAACTCTCACCCTGGCTTTAATCCTAATATTCACCCTGGTCCTAATCCTAATGTTCACCCTGGCCCTAATCCGAAATATTCACCTTAGAGCTAAACCTAATATTCACCCTGGCCCTAATCCTAATATTCACCCTGGCCCTAATACTAACTCTCACCCTGGCCTTAATTCTAAACCTCACTCTGGCCCTAATCCTAACTCTAACCTTGGCCCTAATCCTAAACCTCACCCTGGGCCTAATCTTAACCCTCACCCTGGCCCAAATCCTTACCCTCACCCTGGCCCTAATCCTAACCTTCACCTTGGCCCTAATCCTAAACTTAAACTCCATCCAAAACCTAATCCTAACCCTCATCCAAGCTGTAATCTTTTCTATATATTCATCCAATATTGAACATATATGTTTCATTTCAAGTAAGTTAGCATATACATTACACGTATGTCCAAATGTGACACATATGCATTGGGTTCAAAGGAAATCCATGTATGCTATTATATATCATATATCTGAAACCCGTTTATTGCCCTATATCGTATTTCCATACGAGTATGACAGCGTCAGCGCTGAGAACTCCATATAACAACACATACATTAAACAAGACTGTTTTCACTTTTACCTCTGGCTTACAGTGATGAATGGCTCTAGTGTGAGTGCTGAGAATGTTCAGCGTAGTTGAACTTGTATGGTGGCGCCTCATTTAGCGTGCCCTGCCTCTGCCTGTGTGCATGTGTATGTGTACATGTGTGTGTTCATCTCAATCACTCACTCGCTCTCTGTGTTTGACTCTCCGCTAACTCATCCGTGCTGCCGCAGCGGGGGAGCCTGGCCCGCAAACCGGCACAGCAACTCCAACTGATGGATGAGATAACTTAGGCCTCTTCAGCTTTTGCCCCTACTCTCTCTCTCTCTCTCTCTCTCTCTCCTGTATTTACAGCTAATGAGGTGTTAATCCCACTGATAGATTGAATGACATAGGACATGTCCATCCGAGTGCATCTGGCCACTCGTCTGTACGGCGTGTCTCTGTCACTCCATCCATTATGTTATATTACAGGCGCAGTGGCTGTAGAAAGAGAGAGAAAATGCGTTGTAGTATATCTTTTAATGGACTTATATGAGCTTAAACAGCTAAATGGCTAAAAATTGGTTGAATTTGTTCATTTTTACAGATATTTTGTCATACAGTGCCATAAAAAACACAATTCCAAACAACTCAAGACAGTTTCAGATTAGTCCTGTTTATGAGATGAAGACATGCTACCCTGCTAGGAAGCTAGTCTACAGTCGTGGCCAAAAGTTTTGAGAATGGCACAAATTTTGGTTTTCACAAAGTTTGCTGACTCAGTCTTTTTAGAACCTTTTGTCAGATCTTTATATGGTGTAATGAAGTACAATTCATCAAAACATCCAGTTTAAGCAAAGACTTAATATTTACAGTGTTGACCCTTCTTCTTTAAGACCTCTGCAGTTCGCCTCGGCGTGCTGGATATCAGCTTCTGGGCAAAATCTTGAATGATGGCAACCCATTCTTGCCTAATCAGTGCTTGGAGTTGATCACAGTTTCTGGGTTTTTGTTTGTCCACCCTCTTTTTGAGGATTGACCACAGGTTCTCAATGGGATTGAGATCTTTCCATATTTTCTTCACCAAGCCACTTTTGCCTTGTGACATGGTGCTCCATCATGCTGGAAAAAGCACTGTTCATCTCCAAATTGCTCCTGGATCATTGGGAGAAGCTACTCTTGGAGGATGTTTTGATACCATTCCTTATTCACAGCTTCTGTTCTTAGGCAAAATTTTGAGGGAACCCGCTCTCCTGGATGAGAAGCAACCCCACACATGAATGGAGTTAGGATGCTTCACCGTTGGCATGACACAGGAGTCATGGTAGCGCTCACCTTTTCTTCTCCGGACAATCATTTTTCCAGATGTCCCAAACGGTCTGAAGGGGGCTTCATCAGAGAAAATAACTTTACCCCAGTTCTCCGCAGTCCAATCCCTATACGTCCTGCCAATGTCAGTCTGTCCTTGATGTTTTTCTTGGAGAGAACTGGCTTCTTTGCTGCCCTTCTTGACACCAAGCCACCCACCAAAAGCCTTTGTCTCAGTGTGCGTTCAGATGCACTCACGCCTGCCCTCTGCCATTCCTGAGCAAGCTCTGCACTGGTGGTGACCCGGTCTCGTAGCTGGATATGGAATGGTATCAAAACATCCTCCAAGAGCAACTTCTCCCAACGTCCCAGGAGCAATTTGGAGATGAACAGTGCTTTTTCCAGCGTGATGGAGCACCATGTCACAAGGTAAAAGTGGCTTGGTGAAGAAAACATGGAAAATTTGGGTCCATGGCCAGGAAACTCCCCAGAGCTCAATCCCATTGAGAACCTGTAGTCAGTCCTCAAAGACAGCAGACAAACAAAAACCCAGAAACTGTGATCAACTCCAAGTGCTGATTAGGCAAGAATGGGTTACCATCATTCAAGATTTTGCCCAGAAGCTGATATCCAGCACGCCGAGGCGAACTGCAGAGGTCTTAAAGAAGAAGGGTCAACACTGTAAATATTAAGTCTTTGCTTAAACTGGATGTTTTGATGAATTGTACTTCATTATACCATATAAACATCTGACAAAAGGTTCTAAAGAAACTGAGTCAGCAAACTTTGAAAATTTGTGCCATTGTCAAAATTTTTGGCCACGACTGTAGACTAGCATAGCTGGTCACCAGCAAAGCCAGCACATGTTGTGTTGTGTAGTCACCCACAAGGGAAATACCGGTTCGCTGGTTTCGGTTGTAACGCTCATGTGTGTTTTGGGTGCTGGTGTGCTGATGCTTGCTAGCATGAACCAGCTTAGACGAACACGAAGCCGTTTTTCAGCGGGGTATCCCGATCATCTGGGGGGAGCTGCTCGTTTTATTCCATTTCTGAAGTAAAAGGTTTTCAATGAAATTCTGTGGAAGACCACACAGCTCGATGTCAACACTAATAAAGGATTATATTTATATTTATAAAGGATTAGATTTATACCAGCTTTGAGGTATAATATAATATAAACCTTACCTGGGTTTGCTGTGCTTGCTAATATACAGGGTGTCTTGACATCATTTGAATATCTGAGTAAATACATGTCACAAGCAAAGCTTCGTGTTGAACAAGAAATTCAGAGGGATGTAGATTTTATGAATAATTTCACAGCTTCACAAATGTTCAATACACATTCGATATTCATCCTTAAAATAAAAAAAACTAAACTTACATTTTACACAGCACTGCTGTGTCTGATCCACTCAGATCAGCGCAACACACACACACCACCACCACGTCAGCGTTACTGAGATGCTGAGAATGATCCACCACCCAAATAGTACCTGCTCTGCGAGGGTCCATGGGGGTCCTGACCACTGAAGAACAGGGTAACAGAGTATCAGAGAAACAGATGGACTACAGTCTGTAGCTGTAGAACTACAGAGTGCAGCTATACAGTAAGTGGAGCTGATAAAGTGGACAGTGAGCGTAGAAACGAGGAGGTGGTCATGATGTTAAGCCTGATTGGCATGTAATGTTTGCACTGTTTTTATTGTTTGTAGCTGAAGATCAATGGTTTTGGTGTTGGCAAAGACATTTGAGAGCACAGACGGCACAAAGGAAACAAACAGTTCCATGACCAAACCAAGCCTCACCTCTCACTCGGAGCCTGAAGCTCTTTTATTTTGGACATATTATAAGAAGAACCAATTCATTGGAACAGATCATTATGCTTGGAACAGTTGAAGGGAAAACTAACTGATCCTTGACCAAACCAAGCCTCACCTCTTAAATCCCTGGTGGTCTAGTTGCTAGGATTCGGCGCGCTTGCCACCGCGGCCCTGGTTCGATTCCCGGTCAGGGAAGTCATCTGTTTCTTAAGGGGGCAGTCGTGGGCTGGAGGTTAGGGAACTGGCCCTGTGACCGGAAGGTTGCCGGTTCAATCCCCAGGGCCAGCACATGACTGACGTGTCCTTGAGCAAGACACCTAACCCCGAATTGCTCCCCAGGCGCAGTAGATAGGGCTGCCCACCGCTCTGGGCAAGTGTGCTCACTGCCCCCTAGTGTGTGCGTATTCACTAGTGTGTATGTGGTGTTTCACTTCACGGATGGGTTAAATGCAGAGGTGGAATTTCCCTGTTTGTGGGTTTAATAAAGTATCACTTAACTTACTTGAAGCTCTCCTGCTTTGGACATAGTATGAGAAGAGCCAGTTCGGAGATCTCTACATCCACCTTAAAGTCTTAGTTCAGTAAATATATTACATATTGTTCCTTTAATGGTTTCAGGACAACAGAAGTGGAAAGAGAACTGGAAGGGGCCTATTGCTAGGCTATAATTGTTAGCAACATTAGCCTCATAGCTCCAGTGCAAAACTAAAAAAGACACCAAACATGCTTTGTATACACTTGATTGTATCCTTGGACTGTTTAAGCTCGGAATTGGAAAGCAAAAAAAAAGAAAAGGTTTTCCTATGTGCTGCAGAAATCAGGTCCATACCAAAAGCTAAAAACCAACACACACTCAGGCAGTTTGTATTTAAGGCGTCTGTGCAGGCAGCAGTCCGTCCCCGTTCTCCAAGGACCGATACATTCCGTCACTCCAGCACAAATAAGCCGTACAGTCCGAGCTGTTCGCAGCTGTATTTATCTTTCACTTTGTGATCCCAGCCAACGGCTTGTTTAGAATTGTTTCGGCTTCGGCCTGCTGGGCCTTTTTGGCGTCTGTGGCATTTGTTGCAGTTTTCCTTCAGGTTCTGAGCCTCACGGTCAGGGCTAGTGATCAGAACGGCTTTCATTTATTTATAGCCTGCCTTGATTTGTCTCCTTATGTCAATAATGTTCACCGCTCACTGCTGGGAACCTCTTATCAGATCCAGCATTTACAACCCCTTTCTTGTCAGCTTGCCAACATTTCCATGCAAGTTTATTTTTGTAAGATAAATTTAAGCCCTCGCTGTTGTTCGGGTCGTGCCAGTGCCACACTTTGACTAAAAATGTCACTGTGTGTTTGGGTTCTGGCCCATTCCTTTGTGGGCTTATAAGCGCTGGCAGGTGCGTGTCTGAAACATCTCAGACAAAAATGTAGGCCTAAAAAATGGACAATAATCAATATGAACCCAAACCAGTCATTTTCTACACTGTCCCTCTTTTTCTACTAATTTCTTGAAAGAATAAGTTTAAAAAGTGCAAAAAAATGGGTACATTTTAGAAAATATTGTTAGCCCGTTTTTGACAATTTAATGTTAATGACAGCCAGGGATGTGAATCTTTGAGCTGCTACATGAATCGTGCCGATTCATGATTCACTGGTCATGATTTGATTCAAAAATGACATGTGTGATTTAAGAATGATTCGATTTGATACAGTACACGGTGATTACACAACACCCAGATAATAAACGAGTGATGGCCCATTTCTGCTTTCATGGTAGCGATGTCCTCGTCTGTGTCTGGGTGCCGGAACATTAAGTTACTATTCAAAACAAAATTTGAAGTCCACCAATCATTATAAACCAACTTTGGCCTAGTATTGAGGCAGATTGAATTGACCTGCCTTTGTTCAGTTATGCAGCCAACATACTGCCTGATCTCTGCCAGAAGTTGCCACAGATCTGTTTTAAGACATGCACACCAAATAAACATGTTTTAATGTGGGCCACATGCAGTTTGCCAGTGCTGACAGTGGGCCAGCAGTGCCATATGCTTGCCAGAATCAGCCCACATCTGCTTGCTATTTGAGTGTCATGCTATCTAAATCAGAACAGAGTGAGTGGCGGGTGAGTTAGTTGCTACAGATGTGCAGATATGAGTGTAACGCTGAGCGAGGTAGCGGGCGCATGTGCGGAGGTAAGCTACTTTTATTGAGGGCAAATCCAAAATCAGGCTCATAACGGTCCATGGTCAAAGAGCCAATACATACAGAACGGGGTGCAGACATGACGAGTAACACAAACAACCAGACAGTTCTAACAAAGACCAACACATCAAACAAAGACCGATACAAAGACCAGCAAAGACAAAGTGGAAACACGGGGCTTAAGTAACAAAGAGACAACGAGGGACAGGTGAAAACAATCAGGGGCAGAGTCATGAAACGAGGGGCAGGACTACAGATACCAAAACAAACGCATATGGACAGGACTGGGACGGGCCAATCGTGACAATGAGAGGATCCAAGACTGGTAGAAGAAGACTACGTTCACATAGCGGGTAAAAATGGCCCACGTCTTTTTGGCTTCTCAACAAATCCAATTTTGTTTGGCTGTTCATGATATCGTTTTAGTGTGACCCTTACCCAACAGATCACTGTAAGTTGATCAGCTAATGTAATGTTTAATGTTTTTATTGTTTGCACACTATAACTCTATCAATATTAGATAATGCATGGCTAGCTATGTATGGTAACCAAAGCAAAGCCTGTGATAAATTAACTAAGGTTACCTAACCTTAGCTGAAGCTCATTGGTTTTGGTGTTGGCGTTTGAGACATTTGAGAGCAAAGACGGCACAAAGGAAACAAACGGTTCCATGACCAAATCAAGCCACACCTCTTTCTTGAAGCCCAGATGACCAAACTGAAGCTTTCCTATTTTGGACATAGTATAAGAAGAACCAATTCACTGGAAAAGACCATTATGCTTGGAACAGTTGAAGGGAAAACTAACGGATCCTTGAACAAACCAAGCCTCACCTCTTACATGAAGCCCAAACTGAAGGTCTCCTGTTTTGGACATAGTATAAGAAGAACCAATTCAATGGAAAAGACCATTATGCTTGGAACAGTTGAAGGGAAAACTAATGGATCCTTGAACAAACCAAGCCTCACCTTTTACTTGAAGCCCAAACTGAAGGTCTCCTGTTTTGGACATAGTATGAGAAGAGCCAGTTCATTGGAAAAGACAAGTATGCAAAAGAGGAAGACCAGCAACAAGATGGGCAGAGAGCATCAGAGATATTATGGACAAACCATTCGGAAGCCTGAAGACTGAAACAGAAGTTGGATTAGACAAAGTACATCACAGCAGCAGAAAACTTACTTCCAGGTGGACAACACCACACGTGTTGTGCTGGTACAACAGGATTTTGTACCAATTCTGAGACGTATTGAACGAAGACACTGAAAAAAATAAGATTTTTTTAAAAACTAGTCTTTGTGTGGTGTGGAAATTTGTCATATAACCATATGCACATACCAGCCAGCCATTTCTTTATGTAAGCAGGGTTTACATAAAGAAGCATTCACTTTATGAAGATGATTTCTCATTGCACATTCAAAAACAACATGGTCCAAACATGAACCAACAGAATTTATGGTTCTGTTTCCTTCACCATCTGCCTGAGAGTCAGATGGAACTATTTAGAATAACCACAATTACCAATTATAGGGGTTTTTTTCATAATTTTATACAACTAAAAAGCATCTAGTTTGGCTAATTATCTACTTGCTTTCTATGCTGAAAACACCAGCATGGAATAAGCTGGTATAAACTGGTCTGTGCTGGTTCATGCTGGTTTAGCTTGTCATTGAGCATGGTCATGTTGGTTAACCAGCATACCAGCATCCAAAACGCAACATATGCTGGTGTGACTGGTGACTAGCCATGCTGGTCTATGCAGTTTTTTCTGGCAGGGTAGTTAGCTTACCTTATTGGCCAATATGAAATGATATATTACACTGATATATTACATATTATTACTGTTACTGTTAATGATATATTACACATTTACACAGTGCAGTGTGGAATCAAACAGAGCTTCAGCTTGTTCACTTACTTTAACCGGGGAACGTTGATGCCACACAGAATTCATGAGTTTCAATGGCTCTATCCTCCTTGAGTGACCTGTTGTGACTGACTCTGTCATTGTTCTGAAGTTTTCATGCATTTTCAGCAGCAGATTTGTTGTAATTTTGATGAAAGTCCTACATTTGCAGCTTGGTTTGATTTTGCCTTGCATTGTGACTTTTCAGCCACTATAGCATTTCAGGCTGTACATAGCATAGCATTTACTAGCCTAGATGCTAACTGCTAATAGCTTACATCAGTTTTAACAGAGCTGCTGTATGCTAGCAAACGTAGGCTAATATTAAGGGGAGGTTCATGCATCAATTCGTAATGTATTTGCCATATATGCATCCAGTGGTGCATGCCACTGGAGCTCATCATTAAATGCATGTTTTAGGGAAATGAAATAAATGGTAGCTGTTTTTCAAGCTAGCAGCAAATTGTTAGCCAAATTCATGCATTTGGGATGGAAAGATGCTATTTTTTTTAGTACAGCGTCCGATTGTAACGTTGTGAAGCGATGAGGAGGCGGACGCATTTGTGAAGACAAGCGAGATTTATTCAGGGCAAATCCAGGGTCATAGGCATAACAGTCCGAGGTCAATGAGCCAAGATGAAGAGAACAGTGGGCAGACATAACGTAAAGAAAACACAGGATAAACACAAAGGACAGTATACATCAAACGCTTCAAACCATACAAACAATGCAAAGACCAACAAACAACTAGGAAAAACACAGGGCTTAAATACAACAGGGATAACGAGGGATAACAGGACACAGGTGGAAAACACAGGTGGTAACAATCAGGGGTGGAGTCAGAAAATAAGGGGGCCGGACTGGGAAGATAAACAAAAGCACATGGAAGACCAAAACGCAAGCATAAGGACAACTGGGAGGGGCCAGTCATGACACTGATACCATATTCAATTATCTATTTAGCTAAGTAGTTGTTGGAGTATGCATGAACTCAGGCTGATAGTAAATGGCATCTAGTTGACATTAATGTTTCTTACTAACGGCAATAGAATCTCACTATTGAACATCTGCAATGTTACAAGACTGTATCCGCTAACACGTACCAACATGTAGGTTTGATGCATTCTGATTATTATTGTCATAAGATCATCAAATGCTCACTTAGCATTAAGTTTTTTTTTGTTGTTTTTTTTTGTTTTTCTTGACCAGCCAAGGCAGTTACCTGCTCTGTATGCCACTGGGCATGCCTTTCATATGCTGAAGGCAAGTCCCTTAAACAAGTAGGAGCTGAGGATGGCTCCAGTTCAAGCCTGGCGGAGCACCAGCATGGAAGATACTCAACATCTGGTGATGTCTATGAGTCATAGACTTCAAGGAGTCACTCCATGCAAAGGATTTGCGACAAAGTACTAAACATGACTAATGCACTGTACGTACTGCTGCTATGTTTCAAACATTATAGTGCCTCAGGGATTTTATATAAAAAGCGCTGTAATTTCTATGTGCTAAAATGTATAAAAATATGTATATGAACATCACGTTTGTAAGCATCTATGAACACATTTAATGCATCCATAAGGCATTATAAACAAGGTTATAAATATGTCTGAAAATGAATTACACTGAAGTACACTTATACTAGCCATGTTCATTATATATTATGAATTATCAATATAATGCATTACAAGTAGTGTTAATAACATGTTATGCTGTCAGTGCCAAAGAAGTCAGTCCCAGCTTGGAGAGTGTAAATATGAATACAAAGTTTATTTACTCCCTGAGATTTCCAGTATTTTATTTCTCAGTGGTGGGGCTGTTACAGCTGCATCTTCGGGGCTTCAGTCCTGAATATTCAGATGCTCCAAACAGGCCACCCAGCCTAGAATCACTGCTACACTGAGCTTTTCTTACCCAGCATCTCACTTTACATGTTATACTACATTACATCACAACAAACCACATACCCATGAGCTCTTTCCCTGAACCCCCTCTGACATCACACTGGGCGTGAAGTCACTGTGGAGTAAAGGCTTGGAGAGGGAAAGGCAAGATAGTCGAGTGCTGTTATTGTAATGTGTTCCCTCACTGCTTCTAACATCAAGTGCTAGAACCCTTCACTCTGTAACACTACACTACAGTACAGTAGTGCTGATTTCTACTGGTGTTCTACTGGATATGCAGTGTTAAGTTAGAGCCAGGCTAACGGTGGTGCACATGATGAAGCCTCACTCTTAACACTGGAGGAGGCTTTAGTCCAGTACGATTCACTTTACTTAGAGTGGACAAATACAGCTTATGATCTCCTATAATTTATTATGAATAGTACTTGTAATGCATTAACAGTTCATAATGTATAATAAGCATGACTATAACATGTAATGCATTTTCCTAAATATTTATAGCCATGTTTATGATGACTTATGAATGCATTATAGCATATAATGAATATGTTTATAAATGCTTACAAATGTGACATTCACAGAAAGTGTTATCAAACTAACATTTATAAATAAACTGAAATCTACCTCTGAAATCAGAGGTTTCAACTGCCAGACCATGGACCGGTACTGGACCTTGGGTCATTTGATACTGTGCCGCAATAATGTGGTACTGAGCGCTCAGGGGTGTTGGCAGTTAACTGCTGAAATCTATTTTGTTACTATCATTAACATAATTCATATTATTCTAATAGTATTTTTATGTAAAACTTAATTCTCATAATGAATATCATGTAATTTTAAATATTTGGATTTTTCGTGAAAGTTGTTGCACGAAGTTGAGATGGCTGCAACTAATCCAGATAGGGTCGCGGAAGCAGTTGGGAGAGCAGAGAATCCCAGATGACCCTGTCCCCCGCAACTTCCTCCAGCTCATTCCCCGCCTGTCCCAGCTTGTGGCCGATCTCTACATTAGAGGTTTCAACTGCCAGACCATGGACCGGTACTGGACCTTGGGTCATTTGATACCGTGCCGCAACAATGTGGTATGAGTGCTCAGGGGTGTGAGTAGTAGCCCTGGTACCCCATACTCCCGGAGGACCTCCCACAATATATCTCGGGGAACCCGGTCGTAAGCCTTCTCCAAAACCACAAAACATATGTAGACTGGCAAACTCCACGGCCAGGACGGAATCTGCATTGTTCCTCCTCAATCCGAGGTTCAACTATCGGTCGGAGTCTCCTTTCCAGCACCTTTGCATAGACTTTCTCAGGGAGGCTGAGCAGTGTGATACCCTGATAGTTGGCACACACCCTCTGGTCCCCGTTTTTAAAAATGGGGATCACCACCCCAGTCTGCCAGTTCGAGGGTACTGTTCCTGAGGTCCATGTAATATTGTAAAGGCGCGTCAGCCATGACAGCCCCACAGTATCCAGAGCCTTAAGCATCTCTGGACAAATCTCGTCCACCCCCGGTGCCTTGCCACTGAAGAGCTTGCCAACCACCTCAGTGACCTCCATCAGGGAAATGGAGCTTGAGAGGCCTCTGGCCCTGACTCCCGTGAGGGAGGCATGTCTCCCAGATCAAGGAGTTCTTCAAAGTGCTCCTTCCACCAATCGACAATATCTTCATTTGAAGTCAGGGTTTCTCCACCCTTGCTGAATACAGCTTGGACACAGCCACCCCGACCACTCCTGAGTCGCCGGACAGTTGTCCAGAACCTCCTTGAAGCCGACCGTAAGTCTTTTTCCATGGCTTCACCAAACTCCTCCCACGCCCTGGATTTTGCTTCTGCCTCCATTGCGGCTGTCACCTTTTAGCCTGTCGGTACCTATCTGCTGAGTCGGGAATCCTTCAGGCCACACAGTCCCTAAAGGCCTCTTTCTTCAACTTAACGGCCTCCCTCACCACTGGTGTCCACCAGGGGGTTCTTGGGTTACCGCCCCGACAGGCACCCACAAGCTTTTGGCTACGCTGGCAGCTTCCATAATGGAGGTTTTGAACAGGGTCCATTCAGACTCCATGTCCCCTTCCTCCCCAGAAATCATTCCAAACAGGCGCCTCTGAAAGTCATTCCCAGCACATCCTCACTATTTGCTTGGGCCTACCGGGTCTGACCATCAGTTTTCCTTGCCATCTGATCCAACTCACCACCAGCTGGTGATCAGTTCACAGCTCAGCACCTCTCTTTACCCGAGTGTCCAGAACATATGGTCCCAAGTCAGATGAAACAACAACAAAGTCAATCATTGACCTTTGAACCAATGAGATCTGGTACCATGTACACTTATAACCATCCTTGTCTTCAAACTTGGTGTTCGTTATGGACAATCCATGACTGGCACAGAAGTCCAATAATAATTCACCATTTGGGTTTAGATCGGGCAGGCCATTCTTCCCAATCATGCCTCTCCAGGTCTTCAAGTCATTGCCAACATGAACACTGAAGTCCCCCAGTAAGACTATGGAGTCTGTAGATGGGACCCTTTCCAGAACCCCGCCCACTCACTCCAAGAAGGCCGAATACTCTGTATAAGCTCACACAACAATCAGAGTTTTCCTCTCTGCGATTTTAATTCACATTGAGGCGACCCTCTTGTTCACCGGGACAAACTCCAACTGCACGGCCGCCAGCAAGGGACTCGTGAGTATCCCCACTCCTGCCCGGCGCCTCTCACCCTGTGCAACCCATGAGTAGGAGAGGGACCATCCCCTATCAAGGAGTTTGGTTCCAGAGCCAACACTGTGGGTGGAGCTGAGCCCAACTATATCTAGTTGGTACCTCTCAACCTCCCGCATAAGCTCTGGCTCCTTCCCCCCCAGTGAGTTTACAATCCACGTGCCAAGAGCCAGTTTCTGCCACAAGGGCCTAGGCCACCAAGGGCCCCCCTGCAATCTCCACTACCTGTGCAGCATTACACCGCTCCCCCATGCTGGACCTTGCAGGTGGTGGGCCCACATGGTACCCCCATGTTGCCTCCTCGGGCTGAGCCCATCCGGGTTACGTGGGCTGCCCCGGCCACCAGGCGCTCGCCAGGGGGTCGCTACCCCCAGGCCTGGTTCCAGGGGTAGGTCCCGGAGACCCTATCCCGGGCACGTTACATGTTGTTCTGTGCCCATTTTTCATGGTGGGTTTTTTGGATCGCGTTAGTCTGGGTCTTCACTCCAGACCTGTTTGTCCTGGGAGACCCTACCAGGAGCATATTGCTTACCGATGACTTAGCTCTGAAGATCCCTAGACCACACAAGCCCTTCCTCCACAACAAGGCCCCAATCCAGGAAGGGCACATACACACAGACACACATAAATCCACAGTTGTGTGTGAGGTCGAGTATGTGCACGTGAGTGTGTGTGTGTGTGTGTGTGTGTGTGGCCCCTGCAGGGTCGTACAGCACACTGCCTGTCTGTCTAAAGGTCAGAGGTCATGTGGCGTCTCAGCCTGGCGTCTGTGTGAATGTGTGTGTTTATTGTTTGGAGTGTGTGTCGTTTGCACGTTTGTACTGAGTCTGGAGTCACTCATTAATAGACTTTTTTTTCTCTCTTTCTCTCTCTCTGTCTCACTCTCTGTCTCTCGCTCTCTCTCTCACTCTCTGATTCTCTCTCTTTCTATCTCTCATTTCTCTTTTTCTCATTTTTCTGTCTCCCTCATTTATTTCTGTTTCTCTGTCTCCTTTCACTGTTTGGGTGGTGGGTCATTCTCAGCACTGCAGTAACACTGACATGGTGGTGGTGTGTTAGTGTGTGTTGTGCTGGTACAAGTGGATCAGACACAGCAGTGCTGCTGGAGTTTTTAAACACTGTGTCCACTCACTGTCCACTCTATTATACACTCCTACCTTGTCAGTCCACCTTGTAGATGTAAAGTCAGAGACGGCAGCTCATCTGCTGCTGCACAGTTTGTGTTGGTCATCCTCTAGTCCTTCATCAGTGGTCACAGGATGCTGCTCACAGAACACCGGTGGCTGGATATTTTTGGTTGGTGGGCTATTCTCAGTCTAGCAGCGACACTGAGGTGTTTAAAAACTCCAGCAGCACTGCTGTGTCTGATCCACTCAGACCAGCGCAACACACCACCACCAACGCCAGTATTAATGCAGTGCTGAGAATGACCCACCACCCAAGTAGTACCTACTCTGTGAGGGTCCATGGGGGTCCTGACCACTGAAGAACAGGGTAACAGAGTATCAGAGAAACAGATGGACTACAGTCTGTAACTGTAGAACTACAAAGTGCAGCTATACAGTAAGTGGAGCTGATAAAGTGAACAATGAGTGTAGAAACACGGAGGTGGTCATAATGTTAGGCCTGATCGGTGTATGGAGTAAAAGTGCACTGAAGAAAGCTGCATGATATACCCTAAAACACCTAAAAAGGGCATCTGTGCTGGATTTCCCCAGAGAGAAAGACAGAAAGAGCGAGAGAGATAAACCCATCACTGCATATGACTGAATCTGCCAAACACTTCTCCATCAAAGAACGAGTTTCTCTCGGTTTTCAGAGACAAAAAAATTTCTGCTTTTCATTTCCCTCATTTGCACTCGTTCTCTGACTCCTCTGCTATAGACAGGCAGGATTGGAAAAGCCAGGCCTAGAGTGGGCTGAAACTGAACTGAGTAAGCATTTGTGACTGCAGGGCTCATTACGCCCAGGCCCAGTGCGTCAGGCCGTGTGCTGGTGCTCCATGGTATGCGTGTCATGGATGACGCTGTAACGATTGTTATTGTAATGTTAATCATCTTCATTAGAGCAGTTAGATGAGTAAGAGGTTAAATGTGGGCTGCGGATATGCTGGATCGGATAAAGGACACTATAAACATCACGAGGCTGCGAGCATGGAGATCATGACCCGGGCCTTTTCCCTTCACGAGCTGCTTAGCCTCATGATTCTTTGGAAAGATTCAGATCATTTGACTCAAGTTTACTGAAATTCGTTCTTCTGAATCATTCATGTTAGAATCGTGCATGAATCGCAGCTGCATCAGTGAATTTCTATGCAAGCTATACAGCTACGCAACCACTGATGAGGCTATAACCTTCTGACCACCTCCGTGTTTCTACACTCACTGTCCACTTTATCAGCTCCACTTACTGTATAGCTGCTCTCTGTAGTTCTACAGTTACAGACTGTAGTCCATCTGTTTCTCTGATACTCTGTTACCCTGTTCTTCAGTGGTCAGGCCCCCATGGACCCTCACAGAGCAGGTACTATTTGGGTGGTGGGTCATTCTCAGCACTGCAGTGACAACGATGTGGTGGTGGTGTGTTAGTGTGTGTTGTGCTGGTACGAGTGGATCAGACACAAAGCTGACTATGGAAACACAAAAAGTTTTTATCTGTAGGCGGGACCTTTTTTAGCCCCTGCATTATTGATCAGTAAGTGAGGCTGCAGCCCTGTGGCCACATCAGTTAGATCCCACTGATTTATGTAAATGTCACCAATGTCTCAAAATCAGAGAGGAAAGTTAAGAAATATCAGTACCGAAACACAAATTTTGTGCAGGTAACTTTTTTTGTATGTCAACAAAAACATATGGGTTTATGTGTTTATAACAATTGAAAGCTGCGCCACCTCTCCATGGATCACCACCTTATCGTGGTGGAGAGGTTTGTGTGCTTGAAGGACCCTAGGAGCTATGTTGTCTGGAGCAAAAGCTCCTGGTAGGGTCTCCCATGGCAAACTGGTCCTAGGTGACAGGCCAGACAAAGTGTGATCCATAACCACCCCTATGAGGACAACAAAGCAGGACTCGTGTACCCTGCCCGGATCAGGGTTACCGGGGCCCCACCCTGGAGCCAGGCCTGGGGGAGGGGCTCGCCAGCGAGCGTCTGGTGGCCGGGCATTCACTCATGGTGCCCGGCCGGGCCCAGCCCGAAGGAGCTACATGAGTCCCCCCTCCCATCGACCCACCACCGATGGGAGGGGCAGTAGTAGGGGTGCGGTGCATTGTGGATCGGGCAGTGTCCGAAGGCGTGGGCCTTGGCGTTCTGATCCTCGGTTGCTGAAACTGGCTTTTGGAACTTGGAACGTTACCTCACTGGCGGGGAAGGAGCCCGAGTTGGTGCGCGAGGTCGAGAGATACCGACTAGATATAGTCGGGCTCACCTCAACACACAGCTTGGGCTCTGGGTCCAATCTCCTTGAGAGGGGCTGGACTTTTTTCTTTTCTGGAGTTGCCCATGGTGAGAGGCGGCGGGCAGGTGTGGGCTTTCTCATAGCCCCTCGACTCGGCGCCTCTATGTTGGGGTTTTCCCCGGTGGACGAGAGGGTAGCTTCCCTACGCCTTCGGGTTGGGGAACGGGTCCTGACTGTTGTCTGTGCTTATGCACCGAACAGCAGTTCAGAATACCCAGCCTTCATAGAGTCCTTGGAAGGGGTGCTTGAAAGTGCTCCTCCTGGAGACTCGATTGTCCTACTGGGGGACTTCAACGCTCATGTGGGCAATGACAGTAAGACCTGGAGGGGTGTGATTGGGAGGAATGGCCTCTCTGATCTGAACCCGAGTGGTGTTCAGTTTTTGGACTTCTGTGCAAACCACAGTTTGTCCATAACGAACACCATGTTTGAACACAAGGA
Source organism: Pygocentrus nattereri (assembly GCF_015220715.1). NCBI lineage: Eukaryota > Metazoa > Chordata > Actinopteri > Characiformes > Serrasalmidae > Pygocentrus > Pygocentrus nattereri. Next base: position 4,918,158 of record NC_051235.1, read on the forward strand.
TGTCCATAAGTGCACATGGCACCAGGACGCCCTAGGCCGCAGTTCAATGATTGACTTTGTAGTCGTGTCAGCGGACTTGCGGCCATGTGTACTGGACACTCGGGTAAAGAGAGGAGCTGAGCTGTCAACTGATCACCACCTGGTGGTGAGTTGGATCAGGTGGTGGGGGAAGATGCCAGTCAGACCAGGCAAACCCAAACGTATAGTGAGGGTTTGCTGGGAACGTCTGGCAGAAGAACCTGTCAGATTGATCTTCAACTCACACCTCCGTCAGAACTTTGACCAGATATCGGGGGAGGTGGGGGACATTGACTCAGAATGGGCCATGTTCCGCTCCTCCATTGTTGAAGCGGCTGACTGTAGCTGTGGTCGCAAGGTAGTTGGTGCCTGTCGGGGCGGTAATCCTCGAACCCGGTGGTGGACACCCCAGGTGAGAGATGCCGTCAAGCTGAAGAAGGAATCCTACCGGACATGGTTGGCCTGTAGGACACCAGAGGCAGCTGGCAGGTATCGACAGGCCAAGCGATCTGCGGCTTCAGTCGTTGCCAAGGCAAAAACCCGGGTGTGGGAAGAGTTCGGTGAGGCCTTGGAAAGTGACTTTAAGTCGGCTCCGAAAAGATTCTGGCAAACCGTCAGGCGACTCAGAAGGGGAAAGCAGTGTGCCACTAGCACTGTATATAGTGGAGATGGTGTGCTGCTGACTTCGACTGAAGACGTCATTGGGCGGTGGAAGGAATACTTTGAGGACCTTCTCAATCCCACCGACACGTTCTCCAGTGAGGAGGCAGAGTCTGGGGACACGGGAATAGGCTTGTCCATTACTGAGGCCGAAGTCGCTAAGGTAGTTAAAAAGCTCCTTGGCGGCAGGGCTGCAGGGGTGGATGAGATCCGTCCCGAGTTCCTCAAGGCTCTGGATGTTGTGGGGCTGTCTTGGCTGACACGCCTTTTCAACATTGCGTGGACATCGGGGGTGGTGCCACTTGATTGGCAGACTGGGGTGGTGGTGCCTCTTTTTAAAAAGGGGGACCGGAGGGTGTGTTCCAACTACAGGGGAATCACACTCCTCAGCCTCCCTGGTAAGGTCTAAGAAGAGAGTCCGGCTTATAGTCGAACCTCGGATCCAGGAGGAGCAGTGCGGGTTCCGCCCTGGTCGTGGAACACTGGACCAACTCTTTACCCTCTCCAGGATTCTCGAGGGTTCATGGGAGTTTGCCCAACCAGTCCACATGTGCTTTGTGGATTTGGAGAAGGCATTCGACTGTGTTCCCCGGGGTATTCTGTGGGAGGTGCTTCGGGAGTACGGGGTACATGGCTCTTTGCTACGAGCCATTCAGGCCCTGTACAAACAAAGCAGGAGCTTGGTTCGCATGGCCGGCAGTAAGTCAGACTTTTTCCCAGTGAGAGTTGGACTCCGTCAGGGCTGCCCTTTGTCACCGATTCTATTCATAATTTTTATGGATAGAATTTCTAGGTGCAGTCAGGGGATGGAGGGTGTCCGGTTTGGTGACCTCAGGGTCACATCGCTGCTGTTCGCAGATGATGTGGTCCTATTGGGGACATCAGGCCGTGAACTTCAGCTTTCACTGGATCGGTTTGCAGCCGAGTGTGAAGCGGCCGGGATGAGGATCAGTACCTCCAAATCCGAGGCCATGGTTCTCACGCGGGAAAGGGTGGAGAGCCCTCTCTGGGTCGGGGATGAGCTCTTGCCTCAAGTGGAGGAGTTTAAGTATCTCGGGGTCTTGTTCACGAGTGATGGTACAAGGGAGCGGGAGATTGACAGGCGGATTGGTGCTGGGTCAGCAGTGATGCGGGCTCTTTACCGGTCTGTTGTGGTAAAGAAAGAGCTGAGCCATAAGGCAAGGCTCTCGATTTACTGGTCGATCTATGTTCCCACCCTCACCTATGGTCATGAGCTTTGGGTAATGACCGAAAGAACGAGATCGCGAATACAAGCGGCTGAAATGAGTTTCATCCGCAGGGTGGCTGGACTCTCCCTTAGAGATAGGGTGAGAAGTTCGGTCATCCGAGAGGGACTCGGAGTAGAGCCGCTGCTTCTTCACGTCGAGAGGAGCCAGTTGAGGTGGTTCGGGCATCTTGTTAGGATGCCTCCTGGACGCCTCCCTTGGGAGGTGTCACAGGCAAGTCCACCGGGGAGGAGACCCCGGGGAAGACCCAGGACACGCTGGCGTGACTATATCGCCCAGCTGGCCTGGGAGCGCCTCGGAATCCCTCCCAGGGAGCTAGTGGAAGTGGCTGGGGAAAGGGAGGTCTGGGCTTCATTGCTCAGGATGCTGCCCCCGCGACCCGAACCCCGGAGAAGCGGAAGATGATGGATGGATGGATGGATGGATGGAAAGCTGCGCCATATACTAACTGGCGCTTTAAGTTCTGCTCAAAATTTGCTAAAATTGTCATTAACGCAACATTTACTACTAAAACATTTGGTAAGGTTTCAGTAGTGTTATGATGTCTTCGCTCATACATCAGCCAACAGAGAGAAATCTAAGCTTTGCTTGATTCTACAGGTGACGTAGATTGCACATTTTGATGTATTTGTACATTTTCTCTAAATGTGCAGAACAATGTGGTATCGTTTCATCTCAGCGAATAAGTTAAGCTAGCTATAAATAGCAATGTATCTCATGAGTCACATTAGTTGCTTTAGAGTGTCAATAAATAAACAAAAAGACCATAAAACAGATAATTACAGTGATCAATGGTGGTTCTAGTGGCCTCTAAAGAAGGTCCCTAAAATAAACTTCAACTGTTCCCATTTAGGGCGGCTCTTGTTTTTGAGCATGTGGTGGAAAAACGTTCTGGGTTCCAAGTTCTACACCCTCTGAAGGTCCATTTTTGTTCCAAAACCCCCTCCAAAAATTACCCAGCATGCATAAGAAACAGAGAAATTCATCTGGGCATGTTGTGAAAGAGCTGGAAAGTAGTATCTGAGCAAGAAAAGATGTAATATAATTCAGAGTCCGCAATGCTTTTGGGAGCAGAGTTGAGACAGGTGTGGAGTCAAGCCACCTGGTCTTTGGACGAAGGCTGTTTTGCTAAAACGCTTAGTGAAGACATATGAAAGACTCTCTGTAGGAGTGGAGTGTTGAGAGAGATGGAGTTCACACATCTGGCTCTTTGTCCAAGCACATCCTGCTCCAACCCTTCAAACATTTCCCCATCTCAGCTCAATACCTCCTGCAGACTCTTCCCGACCCCATCCCACCGCCACTCTTGACCAACCGTGGGCTCCCACAGGCCGTGCTGCTGACGCTAGGACACTTCCTTGCCCCTCTAGACGTACCAATCAGCACTTGAGTGGTGAGCGTAGCTGTGCTCCATTGTACAGTAGAGCTAGCGCGCTATGCTACATGACCTTGCCCATGGGCTCTCAGAGGACAGGCATTCTTGCACCTCATAATAAGGATACAATGGGCGGCAGACTGGAGGACAATGGTGACTGTTTCAACAGCATATCTGGCTTCGTCTGTGGGAAACTGCTTCAGTTCAAGTTCTCAATTGTGTCCAAAGTCACTTCTTTTAGGCTCCGTTGAGCTCTACCTTGTGTTTAAACCAATAATTTGGTGAATAAAGCGTTTGCACTGGAGCTACAAGGCTAATGTGGCAAACCCTTGTACAAACCATTTTCACCATTTCCTCCACAGCCTGCATATTTATTTATCTCTAAAATCTTGAACAGGTGCTAACATAAACTTTTAGGTTGATTTTAATATTGCTTCCTCCTCAAATGATCTAAATATTGGCTTGAGAAACAACTGGCTTTTAGTAAAGTGCCAAGAGTGGGTTCCTTATCTTATCCTTATCGCAACAGAATGAAAAGTCATTTTTGAAGCTTCAGTCTGTTTGTGTTTTGATGAAATATCGTTTCCGAAGTATTCCAGAGTGGGACGTTTGATCAGGAATGTATAGAAGCTCGTTATTGCCAAATATAGACTTAGTATCTTGGAAAAAATGACTTGTTGTCCCCAAAATGTTGGCTTAGGATCTTGCAACGATGACTTTGTATCTTTCAATAATGAATAATGTCAAATATAATGAATTAGTATCTATAATAAGTAATAATGAAGTAAGAAATTTTGACTTATTATACCATAACAATTACTTACTTTCTTGAAGTATTCTCGCAATTAATTACGCAGACATATCGGAATTGTGTCTTGACTCAAAATCACAAGTCTTTATTTTAATACAGTAGGCGTGTGTGGGTATTGCAGTGCTTTCGAGACCCCCACCCCACCCCGACCCACCCTGTCAAACACAAACTTGTATCCCCAGGCCTGCGTTAACTTGCTCTTTATTTGGCATGACAAGCACTCATAAAAGGGGGGCTTGTAAGGTGGGTGGTGGAGCTTTTACTGAATAAGAGCTCATGTTGAGCCTGAGGAAAGTTAAACCTTCAGAAGATTCTAGAAAAGCCCTCAGAAAAGCCCAGAGACAGGCAGGAGAAAAGCCCAGAACAGACCTCAGAAAAAAGGCAGAAAAGCCCTGGGGTGCTGTGGCCTCTTTCTGCAGTGTCTGTAGCAAACTAGCAGACCCCTATACACACACACACACACACACACACACACACCTCTGTTTGTTAAGACATGGGGTCATACATAAGTCTCATGTGTAATATATATACTAAAATATTATATATAATGTAACATGTCACTGTGTCAGAACAGAACCTCATGTCTCCAAAATGGTAACTTCACAGGAGAAGGAAAAAACCTACTTTACTTTTAATGGAAGTGAATGGAACCAGAATATTTTCCAGGTCATTTTGGGCCATTTTTTGGTGTATTCATCATGAAATTCACACACAATATAAAGCACAACAGGTACTTTGAAATTATATCAAAAACTGAAAAGCAGTGATATATATATGATGTAACCTGAAAATGCCCTGTAAAGTTTCAGAAAAGGCAGAAATTTAACAATATTTCTCAAATGATAAAAAGCTACTTTAGTGACTGTGTTTACATGCGGGTTAAAACGAAGCTCAGAGTCTAAGATCACATCCAGGTTTCGTACTTCAGGAAACAAGTTTCTCATAAAGCATTTTCTGTACCAACGATCAGTATTACAGTTTTTAGTGATTTAATTGCAGAACACTTTGTGACATCCACTGAGAATCTGACACACGGCTGGTTAGTCTGTCTACAGAGTCTTGATCTTCAGAAGGAATGGAGATGTGTAATTATCTGTCATCAGCACAGCTATGAAAATGTATCTTATGTTTCCAAATGACATGTACAAAGAGAAAAGCAAAGGCCCTAAAACTGAACCTTGAAGAACTCCACAAGAAACAGCAAATATTCGTGATGAATGATGTCTATCAACAAAATATGATTTAACCCATTCTAAAACTGTGCCCGAGAGGCCGAGCCAGCATTCAAGACGCTGGATTAACATCTCGTGGTCAATGGTAACAAAAGCTGCATGAAGTTCTAATAATGCAAATAAAGGCCGTCTTTGTACTGTGTACTTTTGTAACCTCACTGAAAGTTCTCAAGTAACTTGTCTGATATTAGATATGTGTTAATTGTTTGAAAAATGTGTTTTTTTTCTAAGACTTTACTTAAAAAGGTGGGTTTGAAACTGATCTAATATAATTTTGCACGGAAGGATCCATGCTACTGTTTTTTAAGCAGAGGCTTCACCAAGACACTTTATTAGCTGATTAATAAGAAATGTGCGTCCAGACAGAGTAGTTTATATGTAACTGCCTCAATGTTTTAAACTTTACCCTTAACCCTAGTAAGGGTTAAGACATCATCACTGGCATATCAAACACCCTCCTTTTACCATTTGCAACTGTCAGTTGCATTTTCTATTGCATTAACATTTGGACCATTTCTATTGATCAATTCATCAACAGAATTAGTCAATAGAAATGATCCAGTATAGCTTAATTTGTGAATTTAAATGTACATGAATGTACATTAATGTTAAGGTTTTGGACATAAGATTTTTGATGGTGACGAGGTTTTTCACCCCTTTGAGTTTTGAAAATGGAGCTTTCGTTAAAAAATGAAGTCAGAAATGTTTTTTGCCGTGAAGGAGCTTCTGCTCCGCTGCACGTGTGTGAGTTTGTACATGTGGACGTGTGGACAGGCCTCAACAGCACACTCCATTCCTGTGGGGTCAGGGGTCAGCTCAGAGGTTCAGAGGCCTTGTGGGGAACAAGGCCTGTGGCTGGAGGGAGTGTGTGTGAGTGTATGGAGAGCTTTGTTCCTCGGGGGGGTGTGCGGAATGAGTAGAGTTAAGCAGTAAGTTGACAATGTGTGTATGTTTGTGTATGTGCCTGAAGTGTGTGTGTGTGTGTGTGTGTGTGTGTCCAGTGCTCAGTGTGTGTGTATATCGACCATTCTACTGCATAAGTTCAAACTGAGGTAACAGTAATATATATATTTAAATAAATAAGTATATGAATAATAATATTCAGATTTTAGATATTTACCCTTTTAGGATTATGATCTATTTAAATCCAAGGCATTAACAGAAACAGTAATAAGCTAAACACAAACTCCTTTATAGGGTATAAGAAGACCAACGGCATTCTATCTCTGCCAGCTCATAGTAAAAACATCACAAAAACGACCTAATATAAGAAAATTCAGAAAATTAGAAGATTTGGCCTTTAAAAATGAAGGTATTTGCACAGCTTTTCCATCTGTAGTGTCTTCTGTGGTTTCGGCCTGTCCCGTGCATTTTGAGTATGTAGGCTTGAGGCTACTAGGCTAATCCTGGGCTGTCCAGAGCTGGCGGCTTATGAAAACATCAGCCTGCTGGACGGAGCGTTCCTGGCTTTTGTTGATTCAAACCCAGCGCTTATCCAAACCGCAGCCAAGCTTTCGCCTCCTTCTTTCTTCTTCTTCTTCTTTTCTAATTTCTCTCCACCCTCATATCTCCAACCCTTTCATCCAGCTTTAATCCTTCCGATACGTGCCCCAACTTCCAGACCGTTTGCATCTTAAAGTTGCTATTGCAGCAGCAGTGTACTAATGCTGGTGGGCTAGGATGCAAGAGAAGATCTAGCATAGAACTAGCATGTGTTTTGGGTGCTGGTAAACCAGCATGACCATGCTAAACCAGCACCAGACCAGCAGACCCTGCTGTAAAACTGGACAAAAGTACACAGCTTTGCTAAAAACACTAGCAGCAGCTGCTCTACTTTGAAGCCTGAATCTGTTCATTGTGATTTACACTCACCGGCCACTTTATTAGGTCCTTTTGCCTTCAGAACTGCCTTAATTCTTCATGGCACACTTTCAACAAGGTGTTGGAAACGTTCCTCAGAGATTCTGGTTGGTTATTTGAGTTCCTGCTGCCTTTCTATCATCTGGAACCAGTCTGCCCATTCTCCTCTGACCTCTCACATCAACAAGGCATTTTTGTCCACACAACTGACCGCTCACTGGATATTTCCTCTTTTTCGGACCGTTCTCTGTGAACCCTAGAGATGGTTGAGCGTGAAAATCCCAGTAGATCAGCAGTTTCTGAAATACTCAGACCAGCCCGTCTGGCACCAACAACCACGCCACGTTCAAAGCCCCTTAAATCCCCTTTCTTCCCCGTTCTGATGCTCGGTCTGCACTTCAGCAGGTTGTCTTGACCACCTCTACAGGCCTAAATGCAGTGAGTTGCAATCATGTGATTGGCTGATTAGCTATTTGTGTTAACAAGCAATTGAATGGGTAGTACATGTGGTCAAATGGCCAGTACATTTGACCACATAAGTAAGTCTATTTGAGATTCTGAACAACTCAGCGCAGTTTGAGGCGAGTGTGTGGTGATTTACGCTTGTTGTTAGCAGAATGCTAATCAGTGTACATAAGCTTCCATTGTGCTTGTTAGCTACATTTGCTAAAGTGGTAGAGCAGTGGCCCAAACATGTCTTGGCTGACTGACTACATTTGGGACAGGGGGGACATTGTTTACATTAGATTTTATTTCCAAACTACAGTTTAAAAGCCAAAAAAATAGTAAGCGGTTTTGCCGGACAGTTAGCTGGACTGCTTCTCTCTTGTGTGTTGGCTCTGCTAGCATGAAGGAATCTTATCTCTGTCCAGTCCTGCTGCGCTCTGCTTCCTTCTGATAGTTACCGGTCATTTACTGTTTCAGGTCACATTAGCTTAGCCTTCCTTAGAGCTAATGAAGCGTTTCATTTAATTCATGTCTTGTTTATCGTCCTCTACTTTTCAAAAGTTTGGAAACACTTGACATGTAGAGGAGTTTTGGAATTTTAGAAGAGTAATAACTTATAAAGTAGAGACCAAAATACATTTTTAGATGTTTTATTCACTTTTTTAATGTGACCACCAAGACGTTATTAATGAATAATATTGTATGTATTCATGATTTATTTTTTTCTCAACTTAGTGGCCTCGAAATTTGATCAACACTTTTCAAATACAGGAAATTTTGGATTCTGGATATTTTTTTATTATTTCAATTTTATTTTCTTCTCTATTAATTTTATAGCTAAGGAAAAAAATGATAATAATAATAATAATAGCTTCTTTCTTCATATTAAAATACTTTGCTTTAAAATACAGCACAGTAGCACAATTACTATTTTGCAGAATTTAACATATTGGGGAAAAAGCATAAAATGTGGCCTATACAAAGTTATGATTTTAAGATTTATTTTCTTCCCACGTGCAAAACATAAATAGAAGCTATGCACAAAAATTAGCATAAAAAATGTCATATTTAACCCCTTAAATGGCCAGGGCCTGCCGGCGGGGCCTGAGGTTTTATTACACCACTTCTATAACCTAAGAATAGTTGAACTAGTTTACACTGAAGTCCCTGAGCTCAATAATAATACTTTGTACATAACAAGCCCAGGATTAATTTAAGGGGTTAAGTTTGTTCCGTGTAGAGCAGGGGTGCCAAACTCAACCACTAAAAGGGTCATTTTAAAAGAAAAACCTCCACAAATGTCTGTTTTTATTTAATGGTCAAATAACATTTTGTCATTGTCTATTCAAAATACACCAAAACACCACCAAAATAATCATAATAAAGGCAGTTATAGTGAAACTTGAGATGGAAATATTATAAATAAATAAATAAACAAACAAGCTAAAGTACACAACATTTTGCACATTACAATAGGCTACATTACATTACATTAAGCACATTATTCTGCAGTGCATGCTGGGGATTGTAGTGCAGCACCTTGTGAAATGGGCTAATATTTCTAGAAAATGAAAATAATTTTGCGGGACATTCTGTGGCCTTGCGTTTTACACATGCGCTGTAGAGGATGTGCTGAACTTATTTTGACTGACAAAGCGTCAGCAAACTTTGGCATATGGGCTCTAACTACAAATAGTGACTTTTTAGATGAAATAAATTAGCTTTTAACTTTGAAACTGTTAAAACTTTTACAACTTTCATTTTTTTGTCTTAAACTGCCCTATTATTCCTAAAAAAAGTCCCACGAAATGAGCGTCGTATTAAAATCACTTCACACTTGTCGTCAACCAAATCTGTTTTTGTATCCTTTATAAAACCTTGATTTAAACTTTTGTAAAGTAATGTTTTTTTTTTTGTCTCTACCACTCACTGGCTGAATTTCATAGTTGTCTTTTAAATGCTCTCATTCTTTCCACCCTTTTCTCCCTCTAGCTGTGTGGATCGGCTGCATATGGATTTAGGTTTGACGGTCAGTCGTATATCTGCCAGCACTTGGCTCTGTGGTGGCCAGTGTAAGCCATTATCAATTCCAACCATCAGTTTCCACTTGAGAACACCCCCCCCCCCCCACCAATTTCTCCCTCGCCCCCTCATTCTCTCTCTCGCTCTCTCTCTCTCTCCCCCTCCCCCACTCTCTAAGCCCCAATAACCCTGCTCTCTTTTTATTAACACCAGATTTCTCTGAATAAATAAAACTCTTGCTTCACCTCCAACCCTTCCCCCAAAAGCCCAGTAATTTTCATACGTTCTGCAAGTAAGAAAAAGAACCTTGTGTGTTTATTATTATTATTCTATAACTGCCTGTCTTAATTTATGATATGTGTAAATCCTCACTGTCACATCAGTGCATCATTATATATATATATATAGCCTTTACATGGTCCAACATGACTCTGTATAAGAACTCATTACATTCAGGTACATAAAAGTAAAATATGTTTTCCTAACCCCAGAAATATGTTCTCTCACAGCTTCTGTTGCAAGTTTGGACAAGCATTACAGAGTATTGGCAGACTTCCCTTTCAATCTAATGAGAAACTGTTCACAAGAACCATACCTACACTTTGAATGCTTTATTAATTTCAAATGATATTTATTGTGCATGTCTAAGCTCTGTTTGCTGTGCATGCTCACCACACTCTCTGCTTTTAGCGTAATCTTGGCGAATACGGCAGTGCAACAGGGGAAATTTTGCCATGCTACAGCTGCTAGTAGTGCACACAGATGAGGTGAAACACATGTTCTCATTACCAGGTTGAAGTGCCATTTTTTGCCATAATGTGACTCAGATCTGATGTTTTCACGGCTGTGTTGACACAAATCTGATCTTTTAAAATCCGACTTGAGCCACATTCATATGTGGTCCTAGATTGGATATGTATTCGTATTCATCTGGCTCTAATAACGAAGCTGAGAGCTGATCAGAGTTAATGATCTTCTCAGCGAAGCTCGTTCTGCTCGTTAGTTTGTGCTGATGATGCACGTGATTCATTCAGGTGACGCTACTGAGTAGGATGTGAGCATGAAGGTCATTTCAGGACGCTGGTTCGTTCAAATTAATAACAGATTTGAATCACTTACCTAAACGAGTGAGAACCACCATGATGGAGAGATCGGATTTGAGCAAAAAAATGGATTCAAACAATGAGGCTTGTAATGTGAATGTAGCCTATGACTTCCTGCCTAATATGCTGTTGATCCATCGCATTCCACCAAAACAGCTTTGATCCACTGAGGCAATGACTCTTCAAGACCTCTGAAGGTGGCCTGTGGTATCTGGCACCAAGATGTTTACAGTACATCCGTTAAGTCCTGTAAGCTAAGAGGTGGAGCCATGGTGGATAAGACTTGTTGTTCCAGCACATTCCACGAATGGTCAATTGGATTGAGATCTAGGGAATTTGGAGGCCATGGCAACACTTTGAACTCATCATGTTCCTCAAACCATTCCCTAACACTGGCCCATATTGTGCAAAGTTCTTTGTGTATGATACCTGATCTGGGATCAGTTTATGCCTTTTACTATGCACTACATAGACTGATAAGACCTGAATTTAGGTCAGCATTTTTATTCTGAGATGCTTGATAAATGTGGGCCAATGTGTGCAGAGTGGCAAGGTATCCTGCTGAAAAGGCCACTGCAACTGGGAAATATCATCTCCATGAAGGGGTGTATCTGGTCCACAACAATGTTTCAGTAGTTGGCACGTCACATTGACAACCACATGAATGCCTGGACCCACAGTTACCCAATATTGCCTAGAGCATCACACTCCCTCCAAAGGCTTGTCCTCTTCCCACAGTGCATCCCAGTACTATCACTTCCCCAGGTAAACAGCTGTCCACATGGTGTGAAAGAAAATGGGACCCACAGCACCAGGCATCCTTCAGTTGTTGCTCCAAGGTCCAGTACCAACACTCACATGCCCACTGTAGGCACTTTTAATGGTGGAGGATTTGCATGGGCATTCTAACCGGTCTATCACATGGCCTCAAAAACAGCAGGGTGCCAAGCAATGTGTTGTGCCATATTCCTTCCAAAACCCGACTAGGACTCAGACCTCAGACACTTGACTCAAATTTGCATCCCAAAAAACCAAGACTCACTCTCCAGAGACTTGAGACTTGACTCAGGCTTACATTGCAAAGACTCAAGACGTGGCTTGGACTAGCATCTCAAAGAACTCAAACTCAAAGTCACATCCCAGAGGCCTGAAACTTGACTCAAACTAGTACCTCAGAGCCTTGACTCGGATTCGCAAGTCAAAGACTCGAGATGCGACTTTAATTCAATCCTCAGAGACTTAACTCAGGTGTCGCATCCCAGGGGCTTGAGACTTGACTCGGACTTGCACCCCAGAAACTCGAGACTAGTTTCTCAGAGACTAGAGACTTGATTCAGGCTCACATTGCAAAGACTCAAGACATGGCCTGTACTAGCATTTTAAAGACTCAACTCAAATTTGAATTCCAGAGGCTTGACTCAGACTTTCATCCCAAAGACTCGAAATGGGACAGTGATTCGCTTCACCGAGACTCGGTTTAGGAGTCGCGTCCCAGAGGCCTGAACTGAACTGTAACTCGTACCTCAGAGACTTGAGACTTGCTTTGGACTTGCATTCAAGAGACATGAGACTTGATTCAGACTTGTATGAAGATAAGAGCAGAAGTCTTTGTTAGAAAATCCAATTTTGTGTGACAGTCAGGAAGGCTACTGAATGAAAGATTAAACTGCAGGGTCCTGCAATAAACTTCACAGCCTTTCTACAAAGCCTTTGGCCATGAACACACATACACCCTTCCACACCTACACAGGCATTCACCCAGCAGCTGTGCTCAGAGGAGTTCAGGATGTTGATTTCAAAAATGTGCCCTTCAGGTTACAATGGAGCTTTGAGGCTCTGAGCTGGGACATGGGTGGGGGATGGTGGCCCAGGGCCAACCACTTACTCTCTTTTACAACTCCAAAACCCTTCACACTTCCACTGAACTCTGCTAAAACTCTGCCTATAGTTTGAAAAGCAAGCTTGTTCATATTTGTGTATTGCAATTCCTAAGATCCTAAAGGAATAAACTGGTGCACAAGTTTCTCCTTAACTTAAATGTACACAATCAAAACAAGTCTATTGTCTGAAGTTTGCTTCTTTAGTTTTGCCCTGGTGCTACAAAGCTAACAGACCAACTTGTGTTGTTTCTGATACTGTGTGGCAGACCGCTGTGTATAAAAGTGAACAAAAGCACATTTTTGGCTTCAATGCAAAGCTAAAGAAGCAATTTTCAAACACCAAAAAAATCTTGGCTAATCAACTTCACATAAAGGGAAAATTGTAAATTTGATTTTAAAGTGGCTTGGGAAATTTTTAAAAACTTAAATATACAAATCTACATGAATGACAGGCCTCTGATTCCAGGAAAAGAACCAAGGCGGTGTCAGTTAACCCACTGTGGCTTTGGGAAACCCACTTTGTAGCCAGTGAATCTAAACTGTACACTATTAAAATCTTGACATCATTTTGAATCTCTCCCTTGTGCAAGCTTGTCCAAACATAAACTATATTCCCTATGATCATTTTACCATCTCCCTTAAAGAATAATCCTGTTGGGAAGTGTTTTCAGATGTTTCAGAATAACATCATACAGTCACAGCAGCCGTGGAGACAGTACTACACGCTCCCAGTTGCAAACTCACAGAAATTAATGTTTGACTACTTGTATTAAAAGACAGCAATAATTAAGGAATTAAGAAATACAGTGAATGAAAGATAGTTTTGCTAGTGTAATTAGCATTTTTAAATCAAAATTCCTACAAATCATATAAAAACTGAGTTCCTTTGTGAGATTTTTTGGGGGTATTCTCTGTATATCTTTGAGAATATACCAATAAATATTCATAGATGAAGGAGCAGTCAAACCAAACAATGCTAGCATGGCTAACAGTGAATGAAATGTAGCTTTGATAGCTTTGTTAGCATTTGTTTATTACAATTCCTATGAATATTTCAAGAAACTGAGCTCCTTCGTGAGATTTTGTTTGGAGTATTCCCAATATGTCTTGGGAAAGATGCCAAAAAATACTTAAAGACGAAGGAATAATCAAACCAAACAATGCTAGCATGGCTAACAATGAATAAAAGGTACTAGCTTTATCAACATTTGTTTATCACATTTTCTATGAACTCTTCAATGAACTCAGTTCCTTTGTGAGATTGTATCTGATATTTTCCCAATACGTCTGAATTCTCATTTAACTGGTTGTTGCTGTTTGTGAAAGATCAGCCCGAGTAACAGGAAAAAGGGTCCAAACCATCCGAGCACAAATCTCTGAGCTCTGTTTTAGCTCTGGGCCATTAGCACCACCACACAAAAACATTCATAAAACTATGAGTAGCCTTAACTACACAGGAAGCCATTCATTTAACTCTGCTCTTGTTAATTATCACTACAAATCCAAAAGACCTGCAGACCAGCTAAAGCCCCAGTTCTGTGAACATGTGTGGAGTCTGGCTTTTTGTAGTGCTCTGTCATCACTGCGTGGTCCACATACCTGAGAACTGACCTCGTACTGGAGACGAGCTTTATTCCGTTTATTCTGTTACCACGGACACTGAAATTCGACAACAAACACAGAACAGAGACGGAAAGCAGGAGAAAGATTTAGGAGGACTGAGTTGGAGATTGTGCAACAGTATAAAACAGTAATTAGCCTTAAACCAAAAAACCCTAATACCGCTAATAATGAACGAACGCAAGCACCCAGATAGCAAGCAGATATATGGGTCCACTGGCTGTTTACCTCGGCTTGTCCACCCTTGGACCACCCAGATTATTGTCCTATGCTCTTCTAACTAGTATTTAATTGCCTCAAATGGATTTTTAAATGTGCATAATCTTCTTTTTTGGGGAAAAAAAACTGTTACAAATGTTCCAAACTATTGAGAGGGGAAAAAAATAATTAAAAGGCCTAATAAAAACATTATTTTGTTGAAAATTGCTGCTGACACTGTGGCTACAGCTGCATAAGCAGGTTTATTTATAATGTTGCTGATAAAATGAATTAATGAAGTAATACTGAAGAAATGCTGAACAAAAAAATAAGTAAATTGGTCTGTGAGTGGAAAATGAGTGACTGGAAGTGGCTAATACTCTGCATGACCATAGGTGGGGTGCCTGGAAAATTCTTAACAATAAAGCCGCTGGGCCTCCAGCTTTGTTGTCAGCGGGCCAACAGTGGCCTGCTATCCTCTTGCTATTTGGGCACCATCACTAAACAAGACTGTGCTGTTTGGTTCTCACTAATTTCACCCTTTCTTTCTTTGATGAAGAACCTTTGATACCGTGATTGGGTGAAAGTTAAAGGAGTCCAAACAAACAATGCTAATAAGGCTAATGGTCAATGAAAGTTAGCTTCGCTAGTTGTACTTTAGATTTCATATATTTGCCAGTTTCACAAGGTCTTATTAAACTATCTTTAATCTGAGGTGTTTAAGCTGCTGAGGTGTTTAAGCTGCTGAGGTGTTTCAGCTCACAGGAAATGTGATAACTAGATGCTAATAAAGCTAGTAAAACTATTTCATTCATTGTTAGCCATGGTAGCATTGTTTGGTTTGACAACTCCTTTGTCTGGAAATATTTAATTGGTATATTCCCAAAGATATTCTGGAAACACACCAAACAAAATCTCAGGAAGGAACTCTTTATATGATTTGTGGAATTTTTGCTTATACATTTATAAGAAGAATAAGATGCTTATAAAGCTAGCAAAACTATCTTTCATTCATTACTAGCCATGCTAGCATTGTTTGGTTTAACGACTCCTTCGCCAAACCAAATCTCATAAAGGACCTTGTTCTTGTTTCTTGAAGAATTCTAAGGAATTCTGGGGTAGCGAAAACTTGGAATTCATCCCCGCCCCTCTTTCACTCCAGAGTCCAGTGGCTGGGTGCTTCACACAAGGGTCACCAACCTTCCTCCTGGTGATCTAGTCAGTTTGGAACTGTGCAGTGAGTGATGCCAAAAAGAAAAGGTGATTTTTACGCATGGTACATGCTTTAGCACTCAGTAGCCCTGCTTTTTGAGTTTGTGTGGTCTACCACTTCATTGCTGATCTGCTGTTCCTCCTAGATCAAGGGTGCTAAACTCAACCAGTAAAAGGGCCATATTAAAAATGTCATCAAATATGTGGGCCAGACAAAAAAAGGTTTTCATTTCATTTTTAATTAATGCTGTGCTATAACCCGATCTGGCCATTGTTTTGCTGGAGTAGGAGAGCTGAAGTGCATTATGTTGCAGTGCATGCCAGGGAGTGTAGTGTAACACATTGTGAAACAGGCTAATATCAATAGAAATTAAAATACTTTTGGATGGAAGTTACTTTTGGCTGGATAGGATTGCATGGCGGACACATGGGCCCTAGATGCTTCCACTTTATAATAGTAGCACTTACAGTTGTCTAGGGCAGATCTTTTGACAGTACCGCATTTAAAGTCATTAAGCTCTTTATTACAATCCTTGCTACTGCCTGTTTTTTAAGGAGATTGCATGGCAACATACTTGATTTTAAACAACTGTTAGTGATAGGTGTGGCTGAAACACCCGAATTCAATAAGTAGAAGGGGTGATTCAAATATTTTGGCAATATACTGTAATTTACATCATTTGAAAATGCCAACTGACCAGACGTGTGAAAATTTCATGATAACCAATAGAAATGGTGTAAAATTGCTTGGAGTAAAAGCTTCACTGCATTCACAGATGCTAAAACAGTGGTTCCATGCAGTACAGATTGAGCTTGGTTACTTTCATGTAAAAACTAAACCAGTGAAGAGCTTACGATTGGCTCGTCTCAGATCAGCTGGTCATCGTGAACTCCGATGCATCATGTGTAGCCAATCAAGGTGCCATTCAAGTCTTTCCTGCATATCACTGCTGTCAGAAGAAAACCTCGTATTTTTTTCTGTTGTCCTTTTTCGGTTTTTGACATAACTTAAAAATGCCTGTTGTTCTTGACATTGTGTGTAAATTTCATGATGAATGGACCAAAAGAAACGTCCAAAAATGACCTGGGAAAATGTCTGGCTCCACTGACTTATATTAAAATTGAAGTAGGTTTTTTCCTTCTCCTGTAAAGTTACCATGTTGGAGATACAAGACTTTTCTTCCAACAACAGCGATAAGTAAACATTCTTATTAGGACAGAAGACGTACAAACTGATCAGCCCCTTTACGGCACCATCTAATTGTGGATGTGACTTGTATGTTATTACCCCACAGCTTCAGACCTGTGAAACATCAGAATGCCTTAGCTTCGCTGTAGTCCCACAGCACAATGCACAAGAGTGAGATTTCATCAAGAACAAATGCAAACAAAAGTGCTGTTTTTTTTTCCATTGTATTTTCTTAAAAGACATCATGTTTCTTTTTTTAAAAACACATACGTATGTGCTTTTACATTAGACAAAAAAAAGACAAGCCTTGGTTCTGTACACACAAAACATTACGGAGAAAAATAACAAACTTCCCAAAGTAAACAGGGAACTTGAAAGAGGGTCTGAAAATGCTTCAGATACTTTCGGCCCCTCACACCGTATGAAGCGGCTCCTCTTTCCAGTTTAAATGTTTGGATTGTTTGGACGTGCAGGGTGTCGGGCCCATCTGCGCGACTGGGCGGTGCTTGTGTAACACTCATGGGTGAAGAGTGCTTTGGGCAGTGGGAGGTTGCGGACTGACCTATAATTGCTGGAACTTTCCAGACTGGCAAATTACAATCCTGAAGCTACACTGCTGATTGGACAGATTTAACATGACATTCTAGAGAACGTACAGAGATTTTTACAGTGGGAGTTATAGGAACCAGGCATCCAAAGAGTTTAATGCCTCTAAAAGCCATCTCAGTTAAAGCTATGACATAAAAATGGTCACAAATTTGTGGCCTAAAACATACATTTTTAAATCCTTTCACGTGTCAGGTCACCGGTTGTTTTGGTTAGTAAATAAAATGGCAATATTTCTGTACAATATTGTACACAATATTGCAATAATGTAGACATCACGACACCTGGTTCCTATCACCACCACTGTAAAGAAATCTGAGGTGGTACGTTTCTCTGCAATTAACCTTTTTTACATCAAACCACTCTCAATGACTCTCTGTCACACCTGGCTGAATGAATTATGCAAAAAACTGTAAAAATGATTGGAATTCCCCTTTAAGTAGATTAAAGTGATAGTTTGGCAAGAAAAAAAATCTAATAATTTTTCTCCTTACCTCAAATGTAGTCGATCAGCCAAGATATGTTCAATGCCTGGAGCATGCTTTTGGGTTCATTTGGAGGTACAAAGCTAATGTAGAGAAAATGTAATGGGAGCTTATGGCCACCAGTTAGCAAGTTGAAATAAATCTGAAATAAAAGTGTTTGTGATACTGTATGACATACTCTTGTCAATAAACATGGACAAAGGTACTTTGTGTAGCCAAAAAAAAAAAAAAAAAACACTAAACGGTAGAGGCATGAATTTTGTCCAACACCAAATACCAACACTTCGGCTGATCAGCTGCATTTTGGGGGATTTTACTTTTCCGTCAGTTTCCCCTTTAAGGGGGAATTCCACCGATTTTTCTAAGCATCTGCATAATTAAATCATTATGGCGTAAACAAAGCCATTCCGAGTGGTTTGATATGAAGTGCACCACTTTAGTGAAACTTGCTTACTCAGAGTTGTTCACGGTGGTGCTGATAGGAACCAGATGTCTGAAGAGTTTAATGCCTCTAAAAGCTCCATCACAGAAAGCTGTTACATTCTATGGTTAGGAACCTACAGCCTGAAGCCTGAGACATTGTGTTATGATAGTTTGAGACAGGATTTTGGCCTAAATGCAATTTTTGTATACAATCATGATGTTATATGCGGGGTATTGAAAGACAAAATTGTCCCCAAAGATTTTTTTTTCCAGATTGACTACATCACCATTATCAACATTACATATAAAAGCTCAAAAGACATATTTTAAGGTCGCTTGTGTTTTGGATTGTAAATAAAATGGCTGTATTTGGTTTACAGACGCCACAACCTCTGGTCTCCATCACCGCCACTGGAGAGAAATCTGAGCAAGCAAATTTCTCGACAATGCACTGTTTAACTTCAAGCCATCCTGAACGACTTTTCATCTCAACCATTAAATTACGCAGAAAATTAAAAAGATGAATGACTTTCTCTATTCAAACAAACATTTCCTGCATTTGCAGTACCTTTCAAACCAAAAGGTTTGCTATGATATTCGAAGAGCCCACCCAGTGCAATACAAATCAATGTTCCGCCAGCGTATCCTAACATATCACAACAGTGAAATCACAGCAAAAGCCTTGTAATGTGAAAGGCCCTGAATTACATGGTCAGTGGACAAGTGTTGTTGAAAAAACCAGAGTCTGTAAAACCAGCCCGCTGTCAAATAACCGCAGCATTCATCCAGAATTTCACTTACAGGCCAAATCCACTTCTGTGTTTGAGCCCTTTTGGACTTCAGATCAAACAGCAGATAAAGGAGCGGCTTTGCTTTCTGAAGTGTTAGACACATGATTGCAATTCTCAGATCCAGACAGACTATGGATAAACACAAACTACACATAGCTTTGAACCTTTTCCGTCCGCGGGCAGTAAAGCCCACACACACAGTTTGCAAATTTTTGGGGCTGACCACCACAGCATGGTCAGTATGAGGTGATCACCTCCCTTAATTTGGTATAAGACTTAGAGTTCCCTCTGCAGTTTTCAGTGCTAGCGTACCTCGTCTGAGTAGCATTTCTGAAATCAGCAATTTACATTTGCACTTCATTATTTTGCACGAGCCATCACAGTACTGTTGAACACTGTATCTGTTGTTCTGTGTCACTCTGCTGTCATATGTCTGGAGTGCCTCTAATTTGTAGTTCAAGTGCTTTACTTGCAGTTGCAGCCTTTAAGGCTGAAACATTGACCATGCCTTTGAACTAGAACTGCACTGGGGTAAAATGAAACCAAGCTTAACAGTAAGGTCTGGTTTATAGGACTAATGATTCCATGGACTAATGATTAAAAAGCACTATGAGACCTTGAACATTCAAAGACAGCCAAGTGGACTGAAATGTGAATAAGTAGTATGTTTCATTATGTTTCAATTATGGGTGTAAAATAATTCATCATGATTAGTTGCATTATTTTGTGCAGCGATTGATTGCATGTCTTATTCGCCCACACCTGACACTAGAGAAAGATTTTTTCTTTATAAAAAGATGCATTTTGTTATAGTTACATGTGTGATCACTGACACTGAGTGAGAGCAACAGTGGCTCCATGTTCCAAACAATGAGTGTGTATGTCATATATTGTGTGTATATATATATATATATATATATATATATATATATATATACACAATGAATGGTTCCAACTCTTGTTCTTACGGTGGAGGAAACTGGAGCTTTCCACTTTGCTGTTGCTTTTGTTAGTTTGCTGCTTGTTGATTTCTCAGGTACTGCTGAATTACTGATATTGGAATCAACAGCAGCTTGTAAATGATATTTCAGACTCTATCTATGGCAAAATTCACCATGGCAGTAGCTGGAAATAACATTTAGCAAGGGGACTAGCACTGGAACTTTAATTTAAAAGTTGTATTTGAATCTGAGAGATACAATCGTGGAGCTATAACAACAGTACGCGAGCAGCTGGGCATTAGTTAGCACTACTATGGATGGCTTGCAGGATTAAACTAGGATAATTTGATAATGGTGTTAAAAAAGAAATTAGCACCATTAACAATTAAAGGGTTAACATGTTGTTAATTTAGTATTAACACATTAACTTCAGCAGCACTCCTTTCAATATCTGCTGTAATAGTATTAAGCTAAATGCCATTATGAAAAATGACAATGGTAACTGTCACTGCAATCAATGACTTGTCAGAGGATGCACTACAAACCAGCCTCTCTAGGTGGATGGAAGATGCTTGCTAGTCATGCAATTACAATGCAAGAGAAACAATGATGGCACTGCTAACAATATCAGCGGTTTTTAAGATACAAAACCTTAGAAAAATAAAATATCAGCTCAAAAAAGAAAACCTTCACATACACAACACAAACTATGCAAAAGGGTAAACAGTCTCTTCATGGTAAGTTTTGTATTTCACAGCAAATCTCTAGAAAAGGACTTAAGTGTTAAGGGGCATTTTAAAGCTGCAGCTTGAAGGAAGGATATCTGAAGAACTTGTCCAGGATCTCTTCTTTAGGCCTTTCGAAGGACTCTGTCACAGAGTCTAAACTCAAATCAGTGCAGTTTCTCAGAGGAGCAGACACAGTCACAGATCTTATTCAGTGCTCGTTTTCCTAGAGAAAAAGAGATGCCCTCGTACATCCTTTTGAAAAATCAGTCAATCCCATTTTTCTATGAAGTCAAAGAGTACTGGTCCTTTTCTCTATGTCAAAACAGAACAAAAGATTCACATCGATCTTTAACCTCAGCTCTGGACAAGTCTGCAGTCAAAAGGTAGGTATGTTTAAAGTCTTTCAGATTCCCATCCTACCCTTGTCTGCCATGCTTTCCTCTTTGTCTCAGCACCAGCATCACTCGGTACATGGATTTCATGAAAACAGTGTGTTCTCCTGTCCAGCAACACTTGTCGCTTCTAGCTGTATTGGAGAGCTATGCAGTCGAAGCTTGCTGTTTTTAACATGCAAAAAGGCACTTTTGATTCAGCAATGTTGAATACCTTAAATTGGCAATTGCACTTGGTTAAAATACTTACAAAAGTCAGTTTTAACAATCATACTTGACCAACAATGATGCAAACTGCTCATCTGTCCACCAAAAAGTGCAGTGTCTACACTTCGCCCGCCTGCAGGGGTAATGGAGGACATTGCCCCTAGGGGCTGGAGGTCTGAGCAGCATATTTTTGCATTTTAATATATGAGGGTATCCTGCCATCTGTGTTGTTGTTGGCTATGAACTGCTGTTGGATCAGCGGGATCTCATACTCCATGCCGTTTTGAGATACTGGAGGGCAGGGCATGATCTCAGGGTGTTTTTTAGGTGTTGCCCCGTTCTCCAGGCATGTCTTCACTCCTTCTAACTCAAAAGGAGCTGGCTCATCTAGATCCATATCTGCAGGGCTTTTGACCCTTCTCCTCCGTGAAACCACCACCACTGCTGCAATTATGGCTACTGCCATGACAACAGCCACTGCTACAAGTATGGGCACAAGAGTAGAAGAAGGTTCACTCTTATTCACACTAGGTTGGTGAGAGGAGGTTAAGATCCCGGCAGTTTGAGTCTCCATGCAGGAGCTCTTGGTATGTTCTGCAGGCTCACCCAGTGGACTGGCACACACAGAATACGTGCAGTTGGGATGTAGTCCTCTCAGTGTATACTCTGGGTAGGTAGGAGGCACATTGAGCTGTAGTGGTCTGCGGTCTGGTCCAGACAGGTTCCGGTAAACCAAGCGAATTCCACGGATGTGTGGCCGTGATTCAATGTAACGGTGCAGGTCCAGTGTGATGGAGGTGCTGGTTACATGATGGGAGCTGATGCTGTCTAACATAGAAACTGTAGGAACCACATCATTCTTTGGAGATAATGGTGGAGGCTGGGGTTCATCCCAGTCCTCACAGTATGTTCCAGATCTACCTGGTTGACATAGACAGTCCACTTGTCCCTGCTGATCAAATCTACATATGCCCCCATTCAGGCAGATGTTTGGAGGGCACATGTGTTCTTCATGTTCTTCGTGGCTTCTGGGCGAGGCAGTTGCCTCGGGAGACAGATGGGAGTCTGTCTCAACTGATGGCTCATCACTGGGAGGAAGAGGAGGGAAGGCATGGGTGGTTCCCAAAGCAGTTGTGGGATCTGGAGGTTTGTGTGTGCTGCTGATGGTAAGTACGTCAGACAGTTCAGTGGTGGTTGTGGGGCAGCCAAAGTCCTTGTTTTCCAGCTCAGCCAGCATTCTGCCTGAATTTAAGGGAGGAAAGTGGCAGCGTGTCACGTCCTTCCGGCCAAGCTCAACTTTCTTTTCTTTCAGCCAACTGGAAAACCAGGCCAGTGGACACAGACAATTAAAGGGGTTTTCAGCAGCTGTGAGATGGTGCAATCTGGGGAACATCTGGAAAAAGCCTACAGGGAACCCTTGAAGATTCAGATTACTTATGTCCAGTTCCTGCAATCCCACCAAGTTCTGGAAATCTTCTTGCCTGAGCAGACCTAGAGAGTTAGAAGACAGGTTAAGGCGGATCAACCCCTTCACTGATCTTAGAGAAAGTGGAATCCGAGATAGCTTGTTGATAGACACATCCAGATCGTGCAGGTTCCCTAAACTTCTCATTAATCCTTCATCCAAGGTGGTCAGTCCCAGTCCAGCCATCTTCAGTGACTCCAAGTGTGGTGTCTGGAGGTCCGCTGATCCAGGAGCAGGGATGCTGTTGTAGCTAATGTCCAAAAGAAGCAATTTGGGTAGATGGAGAGCAGGAAGTATGCTTATCTTATTCCCCTGCAGCTTCAGTTCCAGCAGGTACTCTAGGTTCTTAAATGCAGCTGGGTGGATGCTCTGGATGAGGTTGCTGTGGAGGTACAACCTCTCTAGGTTTACCAGCCCAGCAAAGCTGTCCTTGGAGAGGTGGGTAATGTAGTTTGAAGATAGGTCTAGGTTGTGTAGAGAAGTAAGGGACCTGAAAACTCCATCAGGAATCTCCGTGAGAGCATTCTGGCTGAGGTCTAGCATCTGCAGTTCAACCAGACCGAGGAAGTCTTGACGTCGCAGGGATGTTATACCATTCTGGAACACATAAAGGTCTTTTGTGGAGGCAGGGAGATTGAGGGGTATAGAGGAAGAGCGTCGCTGGATGCAGAAGATGGACTGTGGAATATAGCATGTGCAGGCTTTTGGACATGCACTGCAGATATTACAAGGAAGTACCAAGAGGGGGAGCAGGAGGAGTCGCCACACTAGGGCCTGCAGTCGCATCGTCACTCCAACACTGTCCTGCAAAAAAGAGAACGTCATCAAAACTGTTGAAATTATTGTAAACATTTGCAACACACTAAAGTTAGGACTATACTAAATATAATTTGTTAATCTGTATCGCTACATTAGCCTTTTGTTTTTTGTTGTGAGTAGAGATGCACCAAAACCATGTTTTCCCTTCCGATACTGATACCTGATTCTTGAGTATCGGCTGATAGAGTAACAAATACTAGTGTGTGTGTGTGTATATATATATATATATATATATATATATATATATATATATATATATATATATATATTAGAGATGCTTATGACTAACCTTGTGCACCGATAGTAAGATATTTAACACAAAAAATAAATGTAAATAATTTTATTGTGCAAAATAGTTAAAAATAGAACTGAACAATACGTTGATAAACTGTGGTCTGCATATTTAAGCGTTCAGCAGCTGCTCCAGCTCAGCAAAAATGGTGCTTAATACTGTTTTGCATGTGAATTTCTCAAGTCATTTGTCTCATACATGCAGCCCACTTATTTTTGCTTACTTCTCCAAGCGTCAGACCTTGCTGCTTTACTTAATATTACAGTAGTTCACACTGTCATTAGCAGTAGCTGAGCTGCAGTTTTCTCAGCTTTTCAAGCAAATGACCATGATACCCTGCCTGACAGTGCATGTGGACACAAAGGCCTGGCTAAAGCCTAAACCAAGGATAAAGGCTATCATTACCTTCCATATGTCTCCCTAACATTCACTCCCTCAATAACAAAGTGGACTAACATTGACTCAGACTGTAACTGACTACACAGCATACTCAGTCATTGAGGTAAGAAGCTCCTATTAGTGTTTTTAACTGTGTGCATGTTGTTATGTGGTGTATTTGTGACATATCTCTGAAACCAATAGCTTATGAAAAATTCCAACTAGTACATCACTCACTGTTACTGCCCTTCCATGAAATGCTGATGTTACAGATTGTGTCAGATTGCGGTATCTGTCACAAGTTTTGGTATCCCCACCACCAATATTGATACTGCCATTTAAGTGCCAGTAGCGGTGCTGACACCACTATGGTATCAGTATCTGTGCAACTCTAGTTGTGAGCATCCTGAGCGATCTCAGATGTTCCAGATGAGTTCCTGTGGTTGCTTTGATGAATCGAGGCAATCAAGCTATCCAACACACAGGAAGGATTTGGCCAAAATAATGCAAAACAATCTTTAATAGCTACCTTTAATAGCTAGAGTTTCATTACACACTTCAATAATCTAAGAATAACTCAACCACTGAAGTCTCTGTAGTTGCTAAATAATAAGCCTTAATATGTAATAAGCCTGGGATTTTAAAAGGTTAATCAAATCACAGCAAAGGTTCGCCAATATGTAACAATATAACCACAATATAAAACACATTGTGTTCAGGGAAAACAGTTGCCCTTTAATATATAGTCATCCTGTAATACTCATCTTTACATAAGACCAGGTTATGATTGTTCCACCTGCAGTCAGAGAGACCTGTAAACCAAACCATTAGCATGGGGAAGCTTGTGTTGACATTTACAGACACGTCAGTGTACTGTAACTGACACTGCCCTGTGGTATGACGATGAGGAGCTTGTGGATATGCCTCTTATTTTCCTTCAGGGTTTGCCAAAAGCACAGGCACCAGTACTAGCATTATTCTGTTGCTGGTGAGACTGTTGACTTGCCTGAGGTACCACACACCGTCTTGCCAATTCTGCTGTTTATTTGGCAAAGCTATCAGGCAAGCCTCAGACCCTCAGCACTAAGAGTGTCTTCAGACCAGCCCACCCACTGTGACAGACACACACACACAAATCATAAAGTCGGAAGAAAGATGGACAAATAAACCTAGGCGGCAGTCGAGTGTAACTGTTGTTATACCTCTGCAAAAATACCACCTGCGCTCAGCTACAGTTACATGTGCATGTACATACAAGTGTGTAGTGCTGTTTTTCTGCACTGATAATCTAATCTGAGCTCATAAACAACATTTAGGGTGCGATAATAAATCATTTTTCATTTGTGTAGTCGAACATGAAGGGCCCTTTTGTTGAAATCCACAGCAACTCTGTTTTGCAGTCTAAAACCCTATTTGGATTGGATTAGTTACTCAAGGAAACATCTGTAATAAAACTGTTGTGCATCTCTTCGTTGATAAAACTCTTGCATCTAGATGGCAAAAAAAATTACCGGAAGTTTCTAGTGGGTTGCATTCGGTGGGCAAAATACCCCCTGCATTCAAACTTCAAAGTTCACTCCAGAGTTGGCTAGCTGCTTACTCACTACAGCGGAGCTGATGGTTCAAAATGTTTGGTTTATCAGCTCTTCTTCTGGAAATGCTCTTTTCTACTCTGGCAATGCACATTAACTGAGATCTTACTCATTTCCTCTTTTAGCTTCAGTTTGAGAAATGAGTAACAGTCAGTGGAAAAACTGGGCAAGTTCTCGATGTTACGGCATAATATAAAGTTTTGCAGAGGTATTCCGCATGTAGTGACAGTTGCTAGGCTATATAGAAACCAACTGGGTGAACCAGTTTCTTACAGCACCACCCTGAGACAGAGCAGTGATACATCTAGTTAAGAATACCAAGGACAGAAGCTCACCAACTGTGCCTATTTTTCTCGAACAGTTAGCATGATGTCCTAAGTTTATTTCAAGGGACCCCCCAGAATTTTGATTTTAAGGCATTTAAGGGGTCCAAGAAGTTGATTACGGGGTCTTGGACTCCCAGGACCCACTGTTTTTTGCACCTTGGTTGTATTTTCTACAGACCCAGGTGTTTCAGGAACTGACAATGATACATTTTTTTCATTATTAAAAAAAATATATCCCTTAAAATCACTGCTTCAATCACTCTTTGGGATCCCACTTTTCTGACTGACTGTCATTCTCCTCCTGCCCATGCTCTCCCAGTGAAGAGAGGACAGAGATGAAGTTCTACCTCTCAAACCAAGTAAATGCTTGAGGGACTCTTCCAAAGCATCCACGATTTCGCAATTCGAAAGCATTTAATACGGATACTCTATGCAAGGCAACATCTGCCAGGAAAATAATTGGGATGAGCATCCAGGACTAAATTGCTAAGCTTGGTGAAAACAGTAGCTAATTTGACCTTAATCTTTTAGGGAAGGAGGGAGAAAAGCACCAACATGGCCAATCCATCTGGAGACAAAGTCACAGAGTAGCACCCATAAAAAGGAAATTACCTCAGAACCCCATGTAAATTTAATGTTATGTCTACTATTCTAGTTCCATGTGACAATGTTCACTGTATAATAATTACTATCAGCTACATAATCTCCGAGAGAAGAATGAGATTTAGACTTTACTGGCCTTGCTGTATGTGTGCATACTGTAGAAAGCAAAAGATTGGGCCACGACTTTATTGGACAGCGAGTGGTTAAAGTGTTTAAAAACTCCAGCAGCACTGCCGTGTCTGATCCACTCGTATCAGCACAACACACACTAACACACCTCCACCACGTCAGTGTCACTGCTGAGAATGACCCACCGCCCAAATAGTACCTGCTCTGTGGTGGTCCTGTGGGTGTCCTGACCACTGAAGAACAGGGTAACAGAGTATCAGAGAAACAGATGGACTACAGTCTGTAACTGTAGAACTACAGAGTGCTCCTATATGGACAGTGGAGCTAATAAAACGGACAGTGAGTGTAGACACAAGGTGTTCCTAATGAATACCTTAGGTATACATTAAATACATTAAACTATAGCTATTAAAAATTAAGACATTTTTTCCTTGAATTTCCAAATGACTGTCAATGTGATTTAAATTCTGAATGAATGAGATCATCACAGAGAAGATGGACACATATGGACCCAATTTAACTAAAGACTTTGCGCAGGCCAATGAAATGCTACCCATGTGCCAGGTACGCTTGCTCCTTAATATCACTCACTCTTACACTCCCTCCCTCATTCCCTCAAACCTCTCTCATCTGCTGTATATTGTTTTGTAGTGTTATAAGTTATAATCTCTTTTCAGAAGGGCTAATGTTAACGTCCTTGCGGTTTGCTCATT
This sequence comes from Pygocentrus nattereri, assembly GCF_015220715.1. Classification (NCBI taxonomy): domain Eukaryota; kingdom Metazoa; phylum Chordata; class Actinopteri; order Characiformes; family Serrasalmidae; genus Pygocentrus; species Pygocentrus nattereri. The sequence goes on from NC_051235.1 coordinate 4,945,922, forward strand.
TCCTGATATCAGCTGTGGCCTCAAGCGACTTTGTGGAAAAGTCTGACACTGAGAGGGCAAGTGTGTGTGCGTGTGTGTGTGTGTGTGTGTGTGTGTGTGTGTGTGTGTGTGTGCGCGTGTGTGTGTATGTGCGGTGTTCCAATTGCGAGACGTCACCCTTTTCTTTCTGCTGATTCAACTGAAATCAGTTAAAACCTTTTCTGAAATCCCATATAAGGCATCCTTTCACTTTCCTGCATGAATTCAGAGGTTTATGTATTTGTATCTTATAGCTATGCAATGACGTCTAAACCCATGCTCAGTGACAGCTTCTTTGGCCAGCATTTTCTCAGATTTGGCCTACTAAATCGAAACTACAACAGGAATTTTCTGCTGAAAACCCTTTTATTATGGAATTAGGCTTAATCTGGGCGTGGACAACCAGGCACCTCTGCCATAGTGACAATTTTCTACTTAAAGGCCTCATTATGCGTCAGCTGTGTGACGTATTTCAGGGAAAATCTTCTTGCTTCTTATTGTAACTTGTTCAATACAAGTTTTAAACGAGTACACCTTCTATTTTCAAGCTACCACTAGGTAAGGCTAGGTGTCAAAATTCAATGCCTTTATGGTGGCAAGTGAACTGCTATAATACTGTCCTCTTAAATTCTATGTCATTCAATACAGAACTACAATACCTAAGTAGTCACTCTTATCTTCACGCATCTTCACGCATCACGTAGTCACGCATCTTCGAGACGTGGAGATTAGGACCAGTCATAGTCAGTGCAAGGTCTCAGAACGAGCAACGTGGTGATTAGGACCAATCACAGTCAGTGGGAGATCTCCGAATGAATGATGTGGTGATTGGGACCAATCACAGTCAGGTTGAGGTCTCAGAATGAATGACATGGTGATTAGGACGAATCACAGTCAGGAGAGGTTGAACAATGTGGTGTTTAGGCCCAAGCACAGACAGGGGGAGGTCTCTGAACAAAAAATGGGGAGAGTGGGACCAACTGCACTCAGGGGGAGGTCTGAGATCAAATGAGGTGGTAATTAGGACCAATGGCAGTCAGGGGGAGGTCTCAGAACAAACAACATGGTGATTAGTACCAATCACAATCAGGGGCAGGTCTCAGAATGAACGACGTGGTGATTGGGACCAATCACAATCAGGGGCAGGTCTCAGAATGAACGACGTGGTGATTGGGACCAATCACAATCAGGAGAAGATCTCAGAACACATAACGTGGTGATTAGGATCAATCATAATCAGGGGCAGGTCTCAGAGTGAACGACATGGTGATTGCAACCAATCACAGACGGGGAGGTTTCAGAACAAATGATGTGGTGTTTAGAACCAATCACAGTCAGGGGGAGGTTTCAGAATAAATGATGTGGTGTTTAGAACCAATCACAGTCAGGGGGAGGTTTCAGAACAAATGATGTGGTGTTTAGAACCAATCACAGTCAGGGGGAGGTTTCAGAACAAATGATGTGGTGTTTAGAACCAATCACAGTCAGGGGAGGTTGAACAATGTGGTGATTAGGACTAATCACAGTCAGGGGAAGGTCGCAGAACGCACAATGGGGAGAGTGGGACCAACTGCACTCAGGGGGAGGTCTGAGATCAAATGCGGTGGTAATTAGAACTAATCACAGTCAGAGGGAGGTCTCAGAACAAACGACACAGGAGTTCGGTCCGGCAAGCATTGCATGCCCCACTGAACGATCCAAAAAGATGTTGTTTTGCTTCGAAACGTCATTTTCATTTGAAACACACTGCCAACTTTAGAGTGCAAAGGCTGTAGTTTCACATTCAGCAAGTGCCCAAAGGTTTTTATTACATGCACAATTCAAGTCGACGAGTTTTCTGCTCCTTTCCAAGTACAGAGTAATGTGTTAAAGTTAGCGTCTGTGGTAACTGAAGCTACTACACCAGCACAGCGGCCAGAGATCAGGTTGAAAAAGCCGGAGAACTCATTTAAGCTTTGTCCTCTCAAAATCTCATTCCTTTGTTCTGGGCCATGTTGCGCAGCGTCTCTGACTCACTCAGAGCAGTGCTGTTTGACAAGCAGGCCACAGGCCAACTCTGACTGGCAGCGGGACAGGAACTCAACCTGCTTCATTAAGACGGGTAAGCCTCCCGCCCTACCTCTCTCTCACGGTCTCTGTTTTTTTCCCCTTTCTTATAATGCATGATCCCACCGGCATGGCAGGAATTTTGCAATAACCCTAATACTCCATCTTCAGCCGGAAGGGGGAACAGGGCCCTTTGGGTAACATGGGGCCTTTACTCTACTTTCTTTCTCTGTCTTTCTCACTGTACTGCCCACTGCCATGCTGTTTCCATTGATATAAGGAATATTTCAGCTTCTCCCTCATCAACAAATCTTTTTACCATTATTTAATTATTACCGTAGCTCACGGAAGCAAGAGCAAGTCTGTATGAAGTGCAGATTCGAAGCTTTGAATTGATACCACAGTTGCGTTTGTCTAAGTAAGAGATATTATGAATTCAAGTGAGTTTATTATGAATTGACTATCAACCACGTTTTGGTCACTGATATTGAAGCAAGTGGAGTAAAGTCAGAAGAACAGACTAAAACCTGTCAATACAGAATGAACACTGAATTTGAATTGTATTGCATTACATAACAAGCTATGCTTAAGCAACAGAACACGAGAGGGAGTGTGTTATTGTGAAATAACGTCCCGGCTGTGATTTGGTGGCTGTAGATCATCACAGCCGTGATGTTATAGCGATAACACATAACCTTGAGTGCTCTACTGCTTTAATACAGCAGTTAAATAAATACAGTAAGAAATGAATAAACTGGCCGTGAACGCGGCTTTAATATGTTTTAATGTTCAGTTCCTTCCTCCTAATTATAGCTCTTTAACTAGCAGCGTGTTGCTACGTCAGAGTAACGAGCTCCGCCCACTCGCTGCTTGGTTCTCCACCTCCTTACACTAAATTCCCAAACTGTCGTCACCACTGAGCAGCTTTTCAGTCGGCAGCTGTGACAGAAGAACCTAAACAACCTGGAATCAGCCAGAAATGAACCCACCACCATTCGCCAGACGTGTCGTCTGATCTTCAGAGTCTGAGCAAATCGGCTGTCGGTCAGATGTGACCTTAACAGTGTCCGTTTTCTGTTTGTGGCACAGTAAGAAGTAAAAACGTTCAAATGGCTTGAGCGCCTCCTACAGCTGTCAAAGTTGTCGCTTAGCAACGGCGCCTCAGTGGAGAAATACAGCGTTTGTGATAGAACACTTCTCAATCAATCAACTTGTGTGGCTAACGACTAACTGCCGGATAAAGTGAAATACATATTAAGCCAATTACGTGAACATAACGATAGCAAAACAATAACAACTGTAAACTGTTGAAGAGTATTGCAAAAGAGTAAGCATACAGGTTTGATGAGGGTGAACCTGGTCGGCCGGGTATAAAGAAGCCACAGGCTAAACTGAACAGCACAGGTCTAATATACTGAGTCAACCTTATTGCTACCTGCCTTGCAGCTAATTACAGGATTATAGTCTTCATTCATCTCTCCAGCCCCGTCAAACACAACACGGGTTCGTTTTTACACGCCAGGTCACAAGTTCATACATGTCCTGTCTATTAAGTGGATCATTCCACTGGATTGGTTCGTGGTTAGAGTTTAAAATACATTTCGGACTAACTAACTTGTACTTGGACTGGCCTGTACCTTAATTCTGTTTCTTTTATTGAATAGTCCACTTTACCAAGTGTTTCGGTGGTGACAAATTTAGCACATTTTCGTGCAGAACTCAAAAGCACTAGGCAGTACATGACTAACAAGCACAGCTCTGAACAGCTGTACACACATAAAATCATAATGTTTTTCACTGAAACACAAAAAAGTTGCCAGAAACGTGTTTCAGTAGTGAAGATTCATATTGTTCCATATTGATTTTAAGACTTTGGCACACAAAATAATGGGATCTAACTGCTCACCATGTGGGATACAGTCTCAACTTCTGCTCTAAAATGTAGAATGTGGCCAAAATATGAACTAAATGTATGTTTTGGTAGTGAAATGAAAATGTGGAAGAACCTTTTTTATGTTTTGTTAAATTTCTAAATGAAAACATGCTTCTAAAATGTGGCCTTTGCAAAAGCTATAGCATCGTTTATATTTTGTTATTATTATTTATTATACTTTGATTAAAAATTGTTTTATAAAATTTGACCAGAAGCAACCAAACTTTTGCATTGGTGAAGCTGTGTTCTAACTGCATTCGTTATTTTAATAACGTTTTAGGAGCAAAACATTCTGGTTATTTCCTGTGTATTATTATATATATGTTATATAAATACACACACACACACACACACACACACACACACACACATATATATATATATATATATATATATATATATATATAAAATACATACATATATATACACACACAATGTAATCTAAAAAGAGACGTTCAATCCTAACCCCAACTCAACTGGTCTGGTTTTCTTACACTCAGGAAGTTTCTGAGAATGTATGAAAACAAACGCACACACAGACTTTAATCAGACTTTACTCTCTGAAGCATTCAAACAATGCAGCACACCTTAGACGCCACTTCTGAGAGGCTGCTGTCAGAAATGGATTTGGTCGTAACTGAGCCTCAGCTCTATGGCCTTGTAAGGCAGCAGACTGGATACACCAAAGCTGCTCATGGCAAAACAACTGCACCACTGAATCTTCTGCTGGTTTCACTGCCTGTTAGGGCCATCGCCGACCACTGAGATTACTGGCTTTCACTTCACTATGTTTCTGAGGATTTTCTTAACACTTAAAAAAACAAATAAATATATATATATATATATATATATATATAGCGCTAGTATATTTCTGTTAATGTATGTAATCCATTTTTGTTGTTTTACAGTTTGACACAATTCAAAAATGCCCGTTGCCCTTTACATTGTGTGTAAATTTCATGATAAAAAGACCAAAAAAAGTCTTGGAAAAATTCTAGTAAAGTATGTTTTTTTTCATTACCATTTTGGAGATAAAAGGTTTTGTTCCGACAGCAGCAATATGTTGCATTCTTGATACTGATGTGCTGGTCATCTAGCATGACTGTGCTGGGTGACCAGACCAGCACTAGACCTGTATAAACCAGCTTAGATGCTGGTCTATGCTGTTTTTTCAGCATAAATAGCTTACTTATTGGTTCATAGTTGCTTCAATTTAGCACGACAACGCCTCATGTATTTGCATTTATAAATACTACATAACATATAGACTTGTACTGCAAGTAAACACTGCTGCCTCTAAAAAACAGACAAAGGTACAGACAAAATTCAGGCCTCAATGTGGCTGCTACTACTGTTTTTAGCTTCTTTAATTTTGCTCTATAGCTACAAGGCTAACTTGGCTGACAACGAGCATTAGCACTGCGTAAACTGCATGCCTAAATTGTCACACACTTGTCTCAAATCACGCTGAGCTATTAAGTCGTTGTTTTCTTGAGTTGTTTAGTGCATTTTGTAGACAGAGTGAGAGAATAGGATTTTTTAGCTAACAGTACGCTAAATACTGTTTTAAATAGATAATGAAGTTATTTAATGTCAGAAATCATATAAGCAAGTCTATTATTTTGCACTTATCAGGCATAATAATGCTTGTTGACACAATGCCAATTTCTGAGGTATAAGCTTCAATTGCTTTTTAGATTCATCAGCCTTGTAGCTTTACTGCAAAACTAAAGAAGAAAACCTCAGACACCAAACATGTCTTGGCTGATCAACTACTTTTAGGGAAAGGCAAGATATTTCAGTAAACTATCACTCTCAGATCTATAATGCTGGCCTCTTATTGCCTGTCTGAGGTCGACTGGACAGGTGGATGTCTGAGCTTTTGTATAAATGACTAAATCCAGTATTTTCTTCACAAATGGCAGGTGAACTTTGACCTTTAACTCTCATCAAAACAGGGAGCTCAGCCAGAGGTCAAAGGCCACTGAGGTTAGACTGTGGGTCAGACAGGCTTTTGATGTGTGTGCACAGTTGGGATTGTACATCATATATGTGTGCATGGTGTAAATGCCCACACTTCTATGCTATACCACCAGCTCCTGATCACCGCTGAATTCTTTTACCCAGAATGCTCTGCACCAGACTCTCAGACCCTCGGAGTGATGTGTACTCTTGTAATGAAAACTGGACCCAGATGTTTCTTTTTCTTCTCTAAACTTATTATGCACTACATTAATTTCTGTTCAGTTTTGGAAATGAAAAGTACACAACTGTAGTTATTTTAGAAAATCTTTTTAAAGTAAACTGTTTTTACTTATTAACATCTTTCGGGATCTGGCTGATTGTGCCCTGAATTTCAGTTTCAGCCAAGAATTTTCATTTTTTGTGTGTCACTATACAATACGTAGAGCATTGAGTGTGGCCCTTGTTAACAACAGTGTATACCATGGCTAGTTTATCTTACAGTGGTTATGCTTGCTTAGAGGAACTTCTTTTTAAATGCTGCATCTACTAGAAATCAAGCTCATCCTAAAAAAAATGAGAAGGTTCTGGTTCCATATGGGGCATAGTGCTTGGACCCCGATAATTGCCACCAGCAATGTAATTACTAGACTGTGTAGCTCTCCTAGCAGCTATTCCATCAATAGAAATAAATCTTAAACATCAATTTCAAACAAAAAATAATGGAAGGTTGTTTTCTAGGGTGCCATCAACTATATTTTTGCCAGCACTACAAGTGTGTGTAGCCACAGTTTTGGAAATGATTGAATCATAATGCAAAGTATAAGTTTAACAAATGTAATTCATTGTCTTGGATGCCATTCTCACTGTAACCTACGTACTATAATTATTGTAGAAAATCTATTTTAAGTAAACTATTTTTATTTATGGTTAGCTTCTTCTGGGATTTGGCTGATTATGCCTTGAATTAAAGTTAGCTAAGAATTTTCATTATACAATACAATGCAAAACAATGCAATACAATGAAATACAACACAATAGCCTAGAAATAGAGAAAAAAAACACCCAAACTAACTGAACCCCCCCCCCCCCCCCCCCACACACACACACACACACACACACAGTTAACTCAATTTAAAGACACAAAGAGAGACACTGGGTGGATGAAGAGGCTTTTAGGCTGAGGCAGGTGCTATAAAGCAGAGAAAAGCTCATTCTATATGGCCCAGGGCTTCATGGAGTTAGCGTTTACTCGTGCATGCTCGCGTGCACAGTTCAAACACTGCTTTTATCTCTTTCTGGCTGACACTCACATCTCTGGATCAGGTTGCACACTATCCCCTTCGACAGTGTCTATAAGTGAGACACAGTGAAACGTGACCTCTCGGGAACATGACAAGAACACAGCTAGAACATCTCTGATCCACTGCAAACATACTGCATGCTGTCACTCCCACTGATCTATCACCATCTACACGTAGAAGGAATTTCCACATTGTAGAATAACACTGATGATTAACATCAAACCTATGAACATTAACACTATTTATGTAGTATTACACATCTGACTGGCTCAGACATCTAAGTTAAAGACGTATCAGTCAGTTTTTATAGCTAATTCTGCTTACTTTATGGCCAATATCAGCTTTACTCACAATTTTTTAGCCTTTTTTAAACCCAAAAGCTCAGAATGTTTGAGCCAAATGAACACATAAAACACAAATACAAATTCACAGCTCTTTCTAGTAGCCAAATTTGCAATATAACTAAAGCTATAAATAACATTTTTTGCTCTTCAATCTTATTGAACTGGGTCATGCCAGCAATCCATTCTGAAAATTTCAGGAAAGCTGCCTTGGGACAGTGTCTAAATAGAAAGCCCTATAACAATTAAAAAAAAAAATACATCCTCTTTATAGAAAAGTGATTATATAAAGGTGCAATAGTTGAGATTTAGGATATTGGTTAAACAGATGAATTACAACAACAGTGGAATGATGCTTTGAATCCGCCTCCAATTCCCACCTATCCAAAGTGCCAAGCATTGTCATGACTTCACTTTCTAGCAATGAGGTAGGTTGTTTGTTAAGGGTTTTGGCTTATGTATTTACATGAAGATTAAAAGACAATATCCTAATGTTGCTTCAGATAAGATCAAAATAATAGAGCATTGAGTGTGGCCCTTGTTAACAACAGTGAATAGCATGGCTAGATTTTCTTATAGTGGTTGTGCTTGGTTTCAGGAGCTTCATTTTAAACCCTATATCCATTAGAAATCATCCTAAAAACGCCCTGAAGTTCTGGTTCCATATGGCACATAGTGCTTGGACCCCGATAATTGCCATTGGCAATGTAATTAGTAGACTGTGTAGCTGTCATAGCAGCTACTCCATCAAAAGAAATAAATTTTATATATCAATTTCAGACAAAACTAACGGAAGCTGGTTGTCTAGGGTGCCAAAATTTTTTACTCTCTATCCTACTGTTCTAAATATGCCAAACTGAAACAAACGTCTCCACTCATGAAATGTGCCTTTTTTGTGTTTTGGTAATATTATCTTAGATCTCATTTCCGTTTAAAAATTAACTACTACATCTGTGGATAGGCTAAGTAATAACAACTGCTGCTGTGCTGGGATTCTGAGGGATTCTCTGTTGGGAATTCTAGCACTTTTCAGTGAGTCAGAATACCAGTAACAACAGATTCTTTTGGCTCCCAAATAATAGCAATATTATTTATATTTTAATTTTAATTTGAATAACTCTTTAATATACCTTTTGATTTACTAACAAACAAAAATCACACGTGTTGGTTATTAAAATATCTGGTGTCATAAAAAGCGATAAAAGCTGGCTCATCCATGAAAGACACATCACTATATCACTACAGACCCTGGTGCCTCATTACCTATAAGATTAAAAACTCTTCAGATCTAACAGTTTGCATGAATGGCACATTCAGTATTCAACATCCACTCTTCTCCACCCGGCCTGCTTCCCTGCACACGCATACACAACGCCTGACACATGCCACAGTATTCTAAGAATCTGATACAGTCACATTTTCTTCCAGTCATCTTTTTTAATCCCTCATTAACTTTCTGTCTCTCTCTCTGACAGTTCTGTCCTCCAGCTAGTAAGTTATTAACGTCATACGTCATTTATGACATTCAGAAGCAGGTACACACGCACACTAAGACAGCACATAGACCGTATATCCAATAACATTCAGTTATTACACTATATAAAAAAGTACAGTTTAAAATAATTGACACATTCTTCACTTCTATGACACCAGAAATGAAGTATGTGTATTTCTAACTTAACTGGAGACCTTAATATCAGCCTTAATACTTGCTGCAATCCACATATCATTGTTATCAGAAGAAAACCTCCTATCTTCAATTGTTTTGTTTTTCAGTTTTTGACATAATTTGAAAATGCCCTGTTGTCCTATACATTGTGTGTAAATGTCATGATTAATGGACCAAAAGAAATGACCCAAAATGACTTGGAAAGAGGTCTGGATCCACTGACTTACATTAAACGTTAAGTATGTTTTTTCCTTTTATATATATATATATATATATATATATATATATAAACACACATATATAGCTTAGACCATGCTTTCTTCACTATATATTGACTATAACATTTTGGTTGAGCACAAAACCTGAACAAAAATTGTTCAATCAGGACTTTTTCGCTAGGTTATCTTGGTAGAAATATCTGGAATTAGCTGGACTGAAGGCCCTATGCTGCATTCACACTGGCAGCAACTTTTCGCCTCTTCTCACCCAAACTGCTGGTCGCTTATCACCTGTGAGCATTTTTTAACTCGAGCTGACCACTGGTTGCCATAGATTCACTGATGCCAAGCACAATCCCATAGAGGGGCTAGCAAAAATGACTAGTTTTCTAGTTTTGAAATGTATGGCCTGAACTGAAGGCCTAGCAGTAACAGTAATAGTTTTGCACTGGAAAACAATTTTAGCCCAAATGTACTCATGTATTCTTCACAGATATTCACACACCGCCTCTGCGTGTACTGTTGTATAATACTAGTGTTCATATAGAAATGAAAGGGAAGAATAAGCAGTGAAGGAAGGCATCAATTAGAGATGCAATTTTCGGCATGCACAGTATTAAAGAATTAAAGCTATGTTAGATATGAGCAGCATGTATTTAGGTGGCAGTGACAGCAGCTCTGGTATGTGGCTGATCTTGGCTTTACATCCTCAGACAAAGACAATGGAGTTCAACTCTTTCTTTTTTAATTCATCTGCATTTGTCTTGTGAAAAACACCTAAAGTGACCTGTCCATGCTGTGTTTAAGTACTAATCATATAAAAGAGGGTTAATTTCACTTCAAAACATAAATTGACCAGGGCACCCAAACTTTTGCAAAAAAAATAACAGTTGATCCAAGTTTGGAAAAGCTTTGTCGAACACTGAATAAAATCCCATTCAACCTAATGAGAGATGAGCCAATTAGCTTTTTATTTTTGTCAAAATGCATATATTTACAGTGTTATTCAGTTGAAATTACATTTATTTTCTATGTGTGTGACAGTCCCAAAATTAGGATATAGTGGGTGTAGTTTTTTTCATGTAATCAAGCTAGCTAATGTTAGCATGGTGAAAAAATCTTGAATTACTGTTGTTTCCATCCATCCATCCATCCATCCATCCATCCATCCATCCATCCCATCCATCCATCCATCCATTTTTTAAGCCGCTTCTCCGTCAGGGTCGCGGAGGGGTGCTGGAGCCTATCCCAGCAGTCTTCGGGCGAAAGGCAGGATACACCCTGGACAGGTCGCCAGTCCATCGCAGTACTGTTGTTTCTGACCTGCCAAATTAGTTTCAACAGTGTAGCCTAGCTCACTAGCATAGCTTGCAAACTGTAGTCCCAACATTATGTAGCAACTCCAAACATTGTAGCAGTGTGACATAAATAATTTAGCCATTTGGATAAAAACTGAGTTGTGTGCTACACATTCTCACCGAGTTGAACAGGATTTCTGCCAATGTTCTGTAAACCTTATCAAACTTCGCAACAGATAAGAGACATATTTGTGGGTTGAACCTGGAAACATCAATGAAGAGGTATATGCAGGTTACGGCCACTTTGGCTTGACCTGTTTTGCAGGCTTCTTGTCATCAGTAGCTTTGTGTTTACAATGCAGCAAGACTTTTGACCAAACATCACTCACAGCACACGTACACACACGCTTAACCACCTGCCATACAGGTACACACACCTGCATGCTCAAAAACACCACTTGCGAGTTCACAGATGACAGACAGTTGAATACTTTGTTTCTAACTAAGCAGAAAACTCATCTCTGGCCTTAAAATTTGACAAAAACAAAATCAAATTAAAAAAATTATCCCCCAAAAATCAATCGGGACATATTTGGTGCCTAAAGTTTACATCTTTACATTTATATCATTTGGTAAGCAATCTCAAACAGACATGCTCATGTGGCTGCTATTATCAAAGTGTCAAAACTCACATTGCCAAGTCAGTTTGCACAATGCAAATGGACTGGCGTCCAATACCAGCTAGCTACATTAGCCTTATAACTACAGTCCAAAGCTAAAAGAGCAAAGTGAAAACTGGCACCGAACATTTCTTTGCTGACTGGTTACACTTGGAGTAAAAAGAACAATTTTACTTCATGCAAAACATGCATGTAAAGTGTGTAAAATGGGGCTACAGTGGCACCTTCTAAGCAGGGATGGTGTTTTAAGTTGGGGCATGCTGAAGCACAAGTGGGTCTCCTCACCAGCTGTGCAGGCTTTAAAAAATATGGGTCATTCTACAGAATCATCCATTTTTGTGTCCCTAGCCTTTCCAGATATATTACACTCAAAAGACATGTTAGAGTTACAATTTATTCATATTTTAAAATAAAACAATTACTTACTTTAACAATGACATCTTTGCAATATTGTTTTTTAAATCAATTATATAGAATTACAAGCACCTCAGAAGAGCTCGTCCTCACAGTCATGTGTGATGGGTGAGGCCATATTTTAAAGAAAAAAACATGTTATATTACATGTTACTGCAATAATCTAAACATGACTATGAAATATATAAATTAAAAGATATAAAGAAAACCAACACCAAATAAACACTATAAATTATATAATGAAATTTGTGGGCCCCAGGAGTCGTGTCACTGGTGTTACCGTATAACAAAAACTCTTATTTTGACATAAAAATCACATGATGACGTCACTCGACTTCCTTTCACCTGTTTTTTCTGAGGATCTATGAAGAGAAGCTCGTGGTGGGTCCGCTGTGTCTTTCAGTTCTCAGAGATTTTCTCATTCAGCTCATGATCTCATATGAAGCTTTTAGCTGAAGTCACTGGTGTGGCCGACTTTATTCTGAAGTAATTGTGAAAAAATAGAATAAAAAATTGATTAAATTACATATTTTAGTGGATGTTCCATGATTGACAACATGCAGTTTGATGGTCTGTAGCAGCCGTTTAGTAAAATGACTTTTTCATTAAAATGTCTCTGGTATTACCTTTATTATGAGTAACACCAGTGACGATCAGTAACACCAATGACTCCAAAGGATAGACAGAAAAGTGGACATTTCTGTAGAATGTCCCATATATGAATAAAACAAAAAAAAAAAACAAACAGATACAAGGATTTACTTCATTCAAATTAGTTTCAAGTAAAAATCTTTATTTGTTTAATATTTATCTAATATATCTAATATACAAATATATCTAATATTTGTTTATTATTTTTAGCAGTTGCAGTTAACCAACCCTTGCAGCCTTAGCACCCCCACTACCCGCATCCCTGCTTCTAAGTATTTGTTAGTAGCTATTAGATGTGTAAGGAGCAGAGAAAGAGGCAAGCTGGAACAAACCCTCAACCACCCACCTCCTCCTTTGCTATATCACCCCCTCAGGGCCCCTCTAAGCCAGCTGTGTTAGCATGTCTCCTAACCAGCTGTGTTACACTGTGAGTTCGTTTCTAGCGTCTAGACAGAGTGATGAAATGACCATTCTAAGACTTCAAGGAATAGTTTAGGAGCGATTCACATGGACAGTTTCCTCCTCAATCCAAATGCGTTTCTTCTACTCCAAAGGTTTTGCACTTGAGCTACGATCATGTAGCTAACCAGTAATGGAAGCTTATGTGCCATTGTTAGCATCGTGCTAACTGCATGCCTATATTATCACACACTTACCTCAAACCATTTCAAATGTATAACATACTGTTAGCTATAAAAAGGATAGAAGCACCTTGCTTAGCTAAAAACAGTAGCAGCAGCCTGAATTTCTGACTTAGTTTTGTCCATTTTTATAGACAACAGTATGAGTGCGAGATGCATGCTGGTCTAAGCTGGTTTATCCTGTTTAGTTAGTCACCCAGCATAGTCATACTGGTTGATCAGTGCACCAACATCCAAAATACAACATATCACTGTTATAGAAAGAAAACTTCATAACTTCATATCTCCACTTCTGACGTATGCTACTGTAACATTACCTAGGCTAACACTAACATTAGCTAAGTTAACTTAGTTAAGATACACACACACACACACACACACACACACACACACACACACACATATATATATATATATATATATATATATATATATATATATATATATATATATAAATATATATAAAAACACATCATGGGTAACTTGTGTTGCTAAGCTAGCTAGCCAACATCATTGTTTTAAGCCATGTCCCTTATGCTATCACAAGCTTACAAGTGAAACAATACAGGAGAGGGTCTTTAAGCTAGCTGTGCATTTTTGCACAATAATAACTATACATTTTTTCAGTCACAGTGATAACTGGTTGTTTTTCAGTTTTTGTTAAAATTTGAAAATGCCCTTTACATTGTGTGTAAATTCCATGATGACTTGGAAAAAATTCCATTGTCTTACGTTAAAAGTCAAGTTATTTTTTCTTCTCCTGTAAAGTTATAATTTTGGAAAGACAAAGTTTTGTTCCAATAATTTTGAAGATACAAAGTTTTGTTCCAACATATGGACATATGGTGTAGTTTCAAATTTTAGAAATGTTTACATACAAGTGTGTGTGTGCATGTGTGTATATGTACAAACATGGCTGCAATGTATAGGTGGTCAAGACAACTTGCTGAAGTGCAGACCGAGCATCAGAACGGGGAAGAAAGGGGATTTAAGGGACTTTGAACGTGGCGTGGTTGTTGGTGCCAGACGGGCTGGTCTGAGTATTTCAGAAACTGCTGATCTGCTGGGATTTTCACGCTCAACCATCTCTAGGGTTCACAGAGAACGGTCCGAAAAAGAGGAAATATCCAGTGAGCGGTCAGTTGTGTGGACAAAAATGCCTTGTTTGATGTGAGGGGTCAGAGGAGAATGGGCAGACTGGTTCCAGATGATAGAAAGGCAACAGGAACTCAAATAACCAACCAAAATCTCGTTTCCAACACCTTGTTGAAAGTCTGAATTAAGGCAGTTCTTAAGGCAAAAGGGGGTCCAACCTTTTACTAGCAAGGTGTACCTAATAAAGTGGCCGGTGAGTGTATATACAGTTGTGTTCTAAATAATAGCAGTCCAATATGACTAACCAGATTAATCACTGTTTTTGGTATAAATTACATTACCATATGACAAACAATTTAGCAGTTGGTGCAGTAGATTCTTAGAAAAACAACCGACTCAGCATTCAGGACATGCATGCTCTTGAGTCTGTGTACTTGAATAATTAAGTGAATTCAAATTAAGTGTTCAAAATAATATCAGTGTGGAGTTCAATTAGTGAGGTCAATCATTCTGTGAAGAAACAGGTGTGAATCAGGTGGTCCTTATTTAAGGGTGAAGCCAGCACATGTTGTACATGCATTTCTCCTTGAAAGCCTGAGAAATATGGCTCGTTCGAGACATTGTTCAGAAGAACAGCGTACTTTGATTAAAAAGTTGATTGGAGAGGGTAAAACTTATAAAGAAGTGCAGACAATGATAGGCTGTTCAGCTAAAATGATCTCCAATGCTTTAAAATGGAAAGCTTAACCAGAGAGACGTGGGAGAAAACGGAAGACTACCATTCGAATGGATCGAAGAATTGCCAGAATGCCAAACGCTCAGCCAATGATCAGCTCCAGGATGATCAAAGACAGTCTCAAGTTACCTGTGAGTGCTGTGACCGTTAGAAGACGCCTGTGTGAAGCTAATCTATTAGCAAGAAGTCGCCGCAAAGTCCCACTGTTGAAAAAAAGACATGCACTGAAGCGGATACAATTTGCCAAAGAACACATCAACTGGCCTAAAGAGAAATGGAGAAACATTTTTTGGACTGATAAAAGTAAAATTGTTCTTTTTGGGTCCAAGGGCTGTAGACAGTCCATCAGACGACCCCCAAACTCTAAATTCATGTCACAGTACACTCTGAAGACATACATGGTGGTGCAATGTTTACTATGGTGCCGGGCCTATTTACCGTATAACAGGGATCATGGACCAGTTTGCATATGTTAAACTACTTGAAGAGGTCATGGTGCCTTACGCTGAAGAGGAAATGCCCTTGAAATGGTGTTTCAACGAGACAACGACCCTAAACACACCAGTAAACGAGCAAAATTTTGGTTCCAGTCCAACAAAATTGAGGTTATGGAGTGGCCAGCCCAATCCCCGGACCTTAATCTGATGGAACACTTGTGGGGTGACATCAAAAATGCTGTTTTTGAGGCAAAACCAAGAAATGCAAATGAATTGTGGGATGTCGTCAAAGCATCCTGTGCTGGAATACCAGTTGACAGGTGCCAGAAGTTGGTTGACTCTATGCAATGTAGATGTGAAGCAGTTCTAAAAAAAACTGTGGTTGTACAACTAAATATTAGGTTAGTGATTCACAGGAATGCTAAGTCCTAAAAAAAGTACATATTTTGAGTTTGTAAAGACAAATGCAGACACTGCTATTTTTGTGAACATCCCAATGTTCATTTTATGTTATTTTCTGTAAATTAGTTAAAAATTCTATACTTTCCTCTTCATGTTTTGATTTAGAAAACAGTGTGCAATGTTCCCAATGCATGGAAATAAAAAATATTAAAGATTTTGTGCTTAACTCATGTTTTTGAACACACTGCTATTATTTTGAAGACTACTTTGTATATATATATATATATATATATTACACACACACACACACACACACACACACACACAAATATTTGAATGACGCAGCCAATCACAATAGAGACATATTTGTATTACATATCTGTCTTAAAGGCGCAGTAACAAAGCCTGTTTATTTCTAAGAAATTGAACTGAATTATGCGTATTAGCACATAAGAGCCGTGTTTACTTGGGTGCTGGTGGAGGCTTTCAAACACACTCACACTCGCGGGGGTCCGGTGTCACTGTGGCATTCTGAACCCAGACTAGATTTATCTGTCTGAGAGCCTGTGCTGACAAGTTTGCTTAGCAGTTTAAGAAACAACCTCAGGGTTTGTGTGTGTGTGTGTGTGTGTGTGTGTGTGTGTGTGTGTGAAACATCACAGACTAAACTTACAAGGAAATGTGAAGAGAACAATGGAGCAAAATGACTCTTTTCAATCAGCAGAGAGAAAGAAAGAGAACAAAATGTCCCCTGTATGCTGTGCGCTTTTGTGTGTGTGAGGTGTTGACATGCTGGGCCTCTAGTATCAGTGTGTTTAGAGTAGCTACACATGAAGGAAACTCAGTATCTCTCTGGCACAATGGAGTGTTTGTGGATACTATGAAGGAATGGTGTGTGTGTGTGTGTGTGTGAGTGTGTGTGTGAGTGTATGTGTGTGTGTGTGTGTGTGAGTGTGTGTGTGTTCTCAGGTTCTTTATCTGTGTTGTTGATCTCTGAAGGGAAGAGATCTGTTTTTCTTCTAGCTGATAGAGTCTGCGGCACTGATTGATTTTGTCCAGGTCTTGCTATGTATGTCTGTTGGGGGGGTCGAGGGGGTGATAGTGTTGCATTGTGTATTAAAAATTCACTGTTAATGACTTATTTGGTGATTTTTATTTTTAAATAATGCAGGATGATATTTACCGCAGTAATAACTGGAGATGGTCGAAAGGTATTAAACACACACACACACACACACACACACACACACACACACACACACGCACCACACCACCCAATCCTACTTGAGTTTTAGGAAGAGACACTCATTAAGATAATTAAAACATGAGTGAAGTTTGTTGCGTGTATTTTTATCTACTTTCTGCATTTGATTTCTGCATCACGCTTAGAGGAGAGCATTAATTGCTCAGTACATCAGCTAACAGGCTGTGTTAGCTTGCGTTAGCCTGAGAGATGAGTGGGAAGGTCATCCTAGCAAACAACAACAAAACAGGCATCACTGATGACTGAACTCACGATCTACCGACAATAATGGCAGTGCTTAGATGACCACTCAGTAGCCCCAGGTAAACAGTGTTATTCAGGATCTTATGCTCATAGAAATAATCCACATGAGGTGTAGAGGACAGTGTAAAGCATATTACCCTGCATAAACACCGGGGGCGGTGCAATGCAACAAAGCGGCTGGATGTCAATGGATGTTGGCGACGCAAAGTGGGCGGAGTCAGCGATGTTACAAAATTGAGCAGAGTTTAATTTTATGCAAATAAGGAGCGAAGAGATGTGACGATTACCAATAGGAATTGAGCATTGAGCAGCGTAGTACACAGTTAAACTCCAGCATTGTAAAAACGTACACTCCATTTTTGGTTCATAGATACTAGAGGATGAATTATGGAGTGAAACCATGGCAACCAACGGTCCACTCGAGTTCAGAAATGCCCACAGGCGATGAGCGACTAGTGTTTTGGTCAACAAAAGGCAAAAAGTCGCAGGGTTAGGCGACTTTATTCGCATTATACAAATAGCATGCTAATGACGTACAAATAACATGCTAATGTGGCTAAAATGAATGGAAGCTAATAGCCACCCAACAGGAAGATGTTGTTAGCTTTATTTGACCTAACTATTCCTTTAATCTTCCCTTCAGAACGTGATGAATGAATCCAAGTTTAACATTGGAGAAATCTGTATTGATGCAAATCAGATGTTAATTAAGCTCATTTGAATATTTTTCTGCGTTCAATCCAATAAACAAAATTCTGATATTGTTAAAACCATAACCCACACACACACACACACACACACACACACACACACACACACACACACACACTCTCACTCATTACCGAAAGTGGGTGTGTGTTCAGTGGACTGTAAAATGGTCAGGAATGTTGAGCAGTGGTGGACGTCTCTGCAAACACACATTCCTCTGCAATTTACAAGCAGCTTGAAAAAACAGGCCTGTCAGTTCCACATCAGTGGTTCATCATCCTTACACAACATAAACACACACACACACACACACAAACACAGAGGATTCCTCAGGAACAATCCAGGCCACGACAACAAATGAGGAATCTCCTCTCCTTCCCTTGATCCCCTGATCATTTGACTTAGTTGAGCTGAAAATTATATATTCAAAGAGGGGTATACAAAGTACACATAAACTGTACTTAAGTGAAATTAAGGGTGCTGCAACAAAATCTTACTGAATTTAAGTGGAAATCCGAAGCCAAATGTTTACTGGAGTTCATGTCAGAAAGTATCAACATTATAAACATGCTTAAACTTTGATTTTGGCAAATAAATTAAAAGTTTTCTTTCTGAATAGAAGGCAGTCTGGTCCTCACACAAGGAAAAATTAGAAAAGTTGTAGACAGTTTAATTTTACACTAATATGATATTGGTTGGATGTCTTAAAGCTCAATTTCAAATGTCTTTTTTAATTTTTTTGTTTTAATAGTAAAGTAGCTGAATAAGTGTTTACCTGTGTTCTATTCAAGAAACATATCACTGTCATCGGAAGAAAACCTCGCATCTCCAAAATGGTAACTTTACAGAAGAAGAAAAAAACCTACTTTACTTTTCATGTAAGTCAATGGAACCAGAATTTTTCGTTGTTTCCGTTCTTCATAAAATTTACACAGAAAGTAAAGAACGACGGGGCTTTTCAAACTGTCAAAAACTGAAAAATGGAGATATGAGGTTTTCTTCCAACAACAGCGAAATATATAAATGAATCATTTTAATAATATATAAATACTCAAAAAATTCCACGCAGCTGCCTCAGAACTGTGTTGGTGTGTCAGATCAAATAATGAACAAACCGGAGAAAAAGAAGAGCCCCCTGCAGGGAAACAGACCACTTTGCTCTTCTCGGCTGCTCTCAGAACTGTCTAACGGTCATTTTAGAAACTGACTTAATTTCTCAGCCAACATTCAAGATTCATAATGTTAGAAATAAAAAAAAAAAGATGTGTAATTTCCCTTTAATGCACCTCAGCCTTGCAGTGAAGAGATACAGGACGTGTCCAAAATCACAAAAATCACTCACTTCTCTTTTTAGCATAATTGCATCAGTGTTTTCTCTCAGATGCTGAATAATGCTTCGTCAGTGTTTAGTCTAATCCTGAGTGCAGTGGCTGCCCTTCGTCTGTGTGCAAGATGTCCCAAAAAAGAAAAACAGCCGAGATACCAAAAACAACAGAAGTGAGTAAGATACAGCGCCAGACAAAAGTTTAGTCGTTCTTTATTTTTACCATTTTCCTCCTTTCAGAATAACAGTGAAGACCTAAAAAGCTGAAATATTACATCCCAATTCATCTGTTCTATTGTATTATATTGCATTTATTTTTTATATACAGGGTGATTCAAAAAGGTTCATCCGATTTCAAAGCACCATATTTGTACAACCATGAGGTGCCTAGGAACAAATCACAATCCAATTGTAAGAGGGGGTCAGAGTTTCTGACTGTCATCCCATCTTGTTAAATTACATAATAAACTTAAAGCTCAATTAAAACATTTACTGTTTACTGCATTGTTCTGTGATTTATGAGCTAAATAAATCATTCTAAAATCAAATTCATCTTTCTGAATCACCCTGCATATGAAGTTTTACTCCAACACTGACAAAGTCCAATTGAGATTATTTAAAGAGGAATTTCGGCGTAATTCTACTGCTGAGATGTAAACAAAGCCATTTAGAGTGTTTTGACATGTTCACTGCAGAGAAAAGTGAGCTTTTTTCCAGGTTTCTTTACAGTGGTGGTGATAGGAACCAGGGGTCACAAAGCCAACAACACAGATATAGCCATTTTATTTACTATTCAGAACCACCAGTGAACCCACACGCATCTTCAATGCTTTCATATGTAGTGCTAAAATCTAAATAAAAACATTTTCTTAGGCTGGCTTTAGACGGTGAAACAAGTCGCATACTGTGAGTTGCCTGCAACATAATTTCCTTGCAACTTGACAGTTACAGGAAGCAATAATTCCACTAGTTAGCATACCTCATATTTTTTGATACGCCACATCATTCCTCCTATAAAGTCATCCGAGATGTAATTTACACATTGCCGTTGTTTTCATCTATATCGCTGTTGTCGGAAATAAACCTTGTATCCCCAAAACAGTAACTTTACAGGAGGAGGAAAAAACCTACTTTACTTTTAATGCAAGTCAATGGAACCAGAATGTTTTTTAAGTCATTTAGTTCATTCATCATGAAATTTGCATACAATATAATGGGTAACAGGCAATTTCAAATAATGTCAAAAACTGAGAAACGTCAAAAATAGTTAATAATAATAATAATAATAATAAAATAGCGTAATAATTACCACTCTGAATGACTTTGTTTACATCTTACCAGCTTAATTACTCAGAAATTTAGAAAACTCGGTAGCACCTCAACACAGTATGAGTGATCATTTGGGCATGTAGTTTGTATGATGCTAAGCTTCCATCACTTGTTAGCTTCATAAGCGTCGTAGCTCAAACGTAACGAAGGAAGCTTAAGACTCCAAACACGTCCTGGCTGCTCAACGACATTTGGGCTTTACGTTCAATTCCTCGCCAAAAGCGTTAAGTCAGGAGGCCGAGTTGCGAGTGGATTAAAGGCTTTGAGTGGTCAAGGCTGCAGAGTTAGCCACCCTATATTGCAGATCTGTGTTTGTGTACACACTTGTGTTGTTCTTGGCTCTGGTTCTTTCCTCAGTTCTGGCACTGGGTGTACAGAGCAGGCAGGGCAAATGCCTATGGGATGTTATTACAAGTGCATGCTAAGACTGGACAAACGCACACACATATAGCTAACGAGCCTGAGATATATGGGCGAAGTGATAAAGAGGAGTGGTGCAGGAAATGTCTTCATAAATAGGCCTAGATGTGGCTCGTTAGATGTGGTTCAGTGGTGGAGGACGCATGTGGCAAACCAAAGGTCAGCCGCTCAAATCCCAGGGCACCAAACATGAATTCCAAAATCCATTCATTTCCTATTGAGTTTGCTACAGTAGGGATGTGCATTTAAACTAATCGAGTATCTGAAGAGCTCATGAACAGATATAAAGGCATGTCTATAGACATAGTCTTAAAATGTCTTGACCATAATAATCTCCCAAGATGTTTCAACAGGTAGAACATATTATGTATTTTTCAATACAGGGTTGCTGCTTTTATTAGTATTGCAGCATAATTAAATACCTTTTACCAGTAATATATCCTTCATTAAAACACACAATTACTATTTTACAATTACTATTTTTATACTCATTTCATTTCTACATTGAGTTTATAATAATGTTTTTTCAACCTTTCTTGTAATAATACCATAAAACACAAATTTACAGTCATTAAACATTAAGAAAAGTGAGAAATTACTGTTATTTTACAGTATGTTTTAAATTACTTTGTCATGTTGTCATTTTTGGCAGTAAAAAACTGCAACAACTGCTTAAAATTATATTACATTAATAAAACATTTTCTGTAAAGGTATGCAAATCCTAATCTCAAATAATCTTAAAATCATTTATTCTGTAAATGCTTAGCCCATAACAGCAGCTATATAGCTGGCAAAAATACAGATCATTTTACAAATTATTTCTACATTGAAAGTGACATTCTGTGCCCACAAGAAACACTACTACTACTATTACTACTGCTACTATTAATAATAATAATAATGATAAATTTTTACTATGCCTTAGAAAATTAACACTTCTGCAGAGAACCTATTTTTTTTTTTTAAGACAAAACAAATAACAACAACAGTCTTTTATCATAGTACATATGCGGTATATAATAGCATAGTCATATTTGGGATGTACTAGAGTAAAAATACAGTTCCAAAAACCAAAAAATCTGAATTAAGGCCTCTTGTTGTTCAATATATATTCTGATTAAATATACAACATACTAAAAAAGTGAGTGCGACGTAGAATTAAAACCTCAGACGTAGTCTGTCTTTAGCTACGTGGATACTGTGTTAAGTAATTGAAGCCTCCACCCCACCAATTACCACTATGGTACGCTCACTGGCATGGAGGGAAAGCACGGAGGACGTGGCGGAGAACAAAACAAAGCAAGCATGGGGTTACGGGTTTATAACGCTAGGGCACTTAGAAACGTTCAGCCTTGCCAATGGGTCAGCCCTCTTACACCCTGCTAGCCATGACCTATGACAAAGGTGACCAAGGTGAATGAGCCCATGATGCAATGCTAGTGGGTGAAATGCTAACGTTGCGGCCTGCGCTCGGAGATAACAACACTGTTTACATTAGTCTATTTGCTTCAGGTATCACGTGAAGCTGATCTGAGAAGCTTGACGCTGGAGGCCACCATGGAGAAGTTTGCCTCTGTTCATTTATGATAGCTTCTGGAGTTATGAGGCTAACAAAGCTAACAAATAGCAGCATTAGGAACAGTTAGCATTGTGCAAATGCTGGCCTAGATCATCACACTGGCTTCAAACGTCATGGAAATGATCATGAGAAATATGATGTGGGTTAGTTAACCTACAGTAAGTAGGTCACTATATGGTGCACTTTACTTAGCATGCAGCCCGCATGGCTAAATCATCACGTTCTTGCCTCAAACCCATATGGTAGTTGAGTAATCATACGCCAATCAGGCGTAAAGTTCTGACCACCTCCTCGTTTCTACGCTCACTGTCTATTTTATCAGCTCCACTTACTGTATAGCTGCACTCTGTAGTTCTACAGTTACAGACTGTAGTCCATCTGTTTCTCTGATACTCTGTTACCCTGTTCTTCAGTGGTCAGGACCCCCATGGACCCTCACAGAGCAGGTACTATTTGGGTGGTGGATCATTCTCAGTGCTGGAGTAACACTGACGTGGTGGTGGTGTGTTAGTGTGTGTTGTGCTGGTACGAGAGGATCAGACACAGCAGTGCTGCTGGAGCCTGATCGGTGTATACAGACTTGTTTACATGGTTTCTGACATTGTAGACTTCAGGTTAACCCTTTAAAATCCCGGCTTATTAAACACTAATACTTATTAATCAGTAACTACAGGGACTTCAATACAAACCAGTTGAGCTATTCTTACGTTATAGCAATGTGTAATAAATGAGACTACTTCTACAGCCTTTACTTAGAAGAATACACATCGGTTATAACTAATAGATGCTGCTGACATAGTAGTAGTGCTAAAGAGCAACTGATGACACTCACCATAAATATCTGTATCTCCTCCACATATGGTTATGATTCACTGGAAGAAAATTGGGAGCATGAGCTCACCTTGCCAAAATGGAAAAGCTATTTCCTGTGCGGTGGGGTAACATGCTGAGGCAATACAGTATGTTTTCGTCCAGAAACAGAGCACACTGTTCTAATTCAGCGGCTGACACTTGAGCGACTCTTCATAGAGCTGCTACCGGAAGAAAACCTTGTATCTCCAAAATGGTAACTTTACAGGAGAAGGAAAAAACCTGCTTCACTTTTAATGCAAGTCAATGGAACCAGACGTCTTTCCAAGTCATTTTGGGCCGTTTCTTTTGCTCCGTTCATCTTGAAATTTACATGCAATGTAAAGAGCGACAAGCGTTTTCAAATTATCTCAAAAAGTGAAAAACAACAAAAATGGAGATACGAGGTTTTCTTCCGACAGCACACAAACCGTTCCTTCTTTTTAAGTCTTTTACCTCCATCATCCAGCAACCTTGCTAATTCTATGACTAGGAAGCTTCCAGTCCAAGTCCAATCCTCTACTGGCTGTAAGGAAGAGCCTTTAAAGCGACACTTTGGCAAAAAATCTATGTAGTCAGTTGGCCAAGCTATGTTTGGGCACAGGGTCAACTGGTGTAACAGCATAAAATATGGTATGTACAGTATAGCACAATGCTAAATGGTCTACAGTCCAGCACAATGCAAACAGGTGAATGGTATAGTAAGTATAATACAGCACAATGCTAATTGGTGTATTTGGTAGTATAGTATTTATGGTAACTGGTAAATAATATAGTATGTATAGTATAACACAGTGCTAATTACTATATAGTATAGCACAATACTAAGTATACCATACAGCAATTATTATAGTATACCATGATGCTAATTGGTGTATGCTATAGGTTAGCACGATGCTAACTGACATAAAGTACGCATAGTCAAGAATAGCACAATGCTAAATGGTGTATGATATGTACTATTACAGAAGTGTAGTATGGTATATTACAGTATAGTATAGTACAGTATGCCATGCTGTATGGATTCCACTGTTCCCACTAAGCGGTTGACGCTTGACTGACTTTTAGGTTAATTAAAAGTCACCTCATTATCCTCATTATCATTCTGGCTATCATCTCCACCAACGCTCTCACACTTTACTGCACACAGTTCCTCCTGTTCAGTGTTTCCTTACGTCCATCATCCAGTTATTAACTCTGTGGCTGGTAAAGCCTCCACTCTGATGTTCCCCCTATTTAGCTGTCACGGTGGCCTGACCCGAGTACTTATTAGCTGACCCCTGGGATTAGTCCAAGCTGAGAGCGGGGTTGGGCGGGTGCTTGTAGTGGAAGGGGGGTTTAAAGCCTTCACCTCTGAGTGCCCACTCCAGCAGCTCGCAGCCCCTTAATTAAATTGCTGAGACACTGAGTCAGGAATGTTTGCTTTTTCTCCTCGTTTGCTCTCCTCCCATATCCCTCCATCCCTGTCTTTGCTTTTCTCACACGGTCATCCCTCGCTAAAGTTTGCCTCACGCAAATGGGCACCTTGGCAGCCAGCCAGCATCCTGCTGCCTCCCTGGCCTTCCAGTCACCTCTGAGACAGTCTGCACCGATCTGATGATATATCGGGTATCGTTAGTGTCGGGCGATATTCACTTCATAGATCTTTTAAAATATCTCGACATGCGAGAAAGAAATGTAATGAAACAGTTCAACACAGTATCGAATAAAGTGGGCGTCCCTTATTCGCTGTCAATCAGCGAACAGAGCTGGGCATCTGGGTGCATCCAATCAGGGCGAAGTGGGCGGATAAGGGGCGGGGCTTATGCTAGGCACTCACTCACTCACTCACGCTTGAATGACTGAGCTTGTTTCCTTCCTAAGTCACTTAAAAGTTGTGATTTCTGGATTTGTTGAAAGAATTTTGTTAATCTGAGTCAAACCAACACTTAAAATTTGAAAAATCAAATATAATCATATCCATCTTAAAATATGTGTATTACCCCCTAGTCTTCATTCCAATTTGGCCCCTTTAAAAAGTTGCGTTTTAGAACTTGGCCACATGGTTTAGATATTATACACACACACATGAATATATATATACGTGACTCTTCGTATCGCTGTTGTCGGAAGAAAACCCGGTACCAGTTCCCAAATCTGTGCCGCCCCCACACGCCAGTGAAAGCAAATGAAACAAACGCGAGTGTCCCATTGAGAAAACGTTACACCGTACAGGGTTCAACTGGACACAGGTGAGTTCATCTGACACCACTCAATTTACTGTGCTGAACCAACCTGACCCCTGGGAATAAAAGCATAACAGAATAATAGAATCATTTGGCAGCGTAGCTGAATCCTCTGAGAAAGGCTTCCAAAAGCCGTAAGAAACCACATGGAAGAAATCTGCCACGGAAAACACATGAACATTCCCAGTGACCAGTGCGTTTAAAAGCACAACAAAGCCTTTTTCCACATTCACTGCTTTTTTTGTGCAAAACCATTCAATTCCAAAGAAAAGATACCATGAAGAAGGTCATGGAACCCTTCCTTTCTGGAGGTTTAGTGTATTTTATTTCATCTAATCGAGCTTTTAAAACCTTATTAAAGCAAGATGTACACCCATTTAATAGCGGCCTACGGGCCAAAATCGCCAGATCCAAAGTACTTCTTAACACTTTACTTCACAAAAACGAAGCCTTTCTCTCAAACTCCTCGTCTTGCTTGGGAAAAAAGAGAAAAGTATAATGGACTTAAAAAGCGGAATAACAGCCTGTAATCTCCTTTACGCCCCGTGGAACTAAACAGATTAGCGCCAGAGCAGCACGCGGACCTTCGCTAGGGGCCGGGGATCTGCTCAAAAGCAGCTGTGTGCCATTTCCAAACTCCTTATCTTATACGCCGTCCTACTCACAGTCCAACGCAAGCGTCTGAGCAGCCTCCCGTCCAATGCCGTTGGTTTTGTTGATAAGCTGACATCTCCAGTAAAGGGAGCGTAAATGTGCCATTTTTCTGAATATTTCCCAGTATTTGTGATACATTTGCTAAGTTTAACAAAGTTTTACAGATTTTACAGGAAATCTCTCCCCCCAAAGTGTTCAATTAAACAGTAATAAATAGTAACAAGGACTGAAAATAACAAAATGATATTATTTGGGGGGGGGGGGGTGCAAACTTTTGCACAGGACTACAAAGTATGATTGTTTATAATATAGTAGCAACTTTGTGCACTTTGGAAGCTTTTTACAGGAAAACAGCTTCAGGTGAGCACCAAAAAAAGCTTCACGCAGCTGAACTGTGAGTTCTGACAATAAGCTTTGGTCACTAATCAGAAGTTTTCTTTGGTCGTTTTTGAAATGAACTGTAATGGAGAACAACTGTTTCAGTCTAAATGAGGTTTTGACGCTACAAAAATGACCGCGTCATCCAGACCGTCCCTAACAGAGTCCCAGTGGTGCTCAGACGCCACCACAGTCCGGGCTGACGTTCGGCTGCTACTGCATTTTAGCTCGACTCAAAACCGAAGGCTGACTTTTTTCAGCTGATCGGAACACATAATTCGCTGACTCCGACTTTATCGTCATGACTTTTCCTCTTTTCTCAAGCCAAGTCAAATTCCCCAACAGTGTCTGGACACCAGCACTGCCTGGGTTTGTGTAGGCGTTCACTAACTGCAGAAGGTTCACTGAAATCAGAATTTTAAAGGGCAAGTCCAACAGCTTTTCAAAACCTCTGTAGGATTTATGGGCTACGTAATAAACCGAGTCATTCAGAGTGGTCTGGTGTGAAAAGCATCTTTCTAGAGAAACTTGCAGAGTCAGCATTGTTCACAGTGGCGGTGATAGGAACCAGACGTCCGCCTCTAAAAGCCCCCTCACAGAAAGTTACTACATGAAATAGTTTTAGAAATATTCGGCCTTCGAAACCAATCACCTGCTCTGAGAAACAGATATGGTGTTCTTTAGGATTTACCTTTGATTGGGTACATGGAAACATGAACCTTAGCTGCTTGTTGAATTACTATAATCTTCTGCAATGATTCATATGTAATTGTGCTAAAAGAATTTTATTGGTACCATGATATAATTTTGTATAATGACAGGCAATGAAAGGAATCCATTATCACAACAACCAATTGACTCTGTACTATTATTAGTGTTATTACTTTTATCCCTGTAATTTATTTATATTGTTGTTTACGTTAAATAATATGAATGATATACGCATACAGGAAAACTCAAAATATTTTTTTAAATGTAAAAATTGGCATCATTTTTAAACTCATTCATGGTGGAGGGATCCATGCACAGCGTTAAAAGGCAAAATAGTCCCCAAGAAAAACTTACTTTTCCGGATTTATGCCTATTTTACCATCTTCAATGTCCCATATAAAGACTCATAAGACACATGTGGGTGTTCACCGGTGGTTCTGGATGGTAAATAAACGTTCATATTTGCACTGTGGCTTTGGATAATAAATTAAATGTCTCTACTTGCGTCTGGTTCCTATCACCACCACTATAAGGACAATCAGAGTGTGTAAGTTTCTCTACAAGCAAGCCACATCACACCAAATCACTCGGAATGCCTGTTTACACTTGAGTGATTGAATTATGCAGAAATTTTGGAAAACTGCTGGAATTCCTCTTTAAAGCAACATGCTTACATTTATGGCATTTAGTAGACGCTCTTGTCCAGAGCGACTTACAATTTGATTATTTCACACAGGTAAGCGTTAGGAGTCTTGCCCAAGGACTCTAATTGGTACAGTGTTAGGTGTTTACGCTGGTGGGGGATTGAACCCCAGTCTGCAGCATAGAAGGCAGACGTGTTACCCACCACACTAACCAACCTTACTGACTTCTACAAGCCAATTATCAGAGGACAAAACGGCCCAGGTGTCAATACAAGTAGATTCAGTGGCAAAGCATGAAGCTCTGCTTCAAACAGAGAGGGGTAATCGTTTATAACACACTAAGGTGGTCCTCCTGCAGCTTCTCCCTCATGCTGACCTATTAAATCCACCAGGATGTGAACAACATGTTCCACCACACTTGTGTGTCCACAGAGAACTTGGGTCCATTGAAACACTCACCCAGCCTCAACGCTGCAAAAGCAAATGCACCCCTGGCTCAGTGGAGAAGCTCGCAATAAAGCCGAGTTCAAAGCTGCTCCTCTGCAGTCGCCACTGCTGACCATTAGAGCATCCAGAGAAAGGCGAGAGAAGAAAGTACGGCTGTCCGGTGAAGGGGTCCGCGGGCTGCTCGTGTCCGGACGCGCTGGCTCTCCACACCGTGATATTTTGTGAATGGCTGGAGTGAAGCCGCGCTGTGCAACAGCGCTGAAGTCTGGAGGAGGAGGAGGAGGAGCCTAACGAGTCACTTCACTGACTCGACTCTTTCGAAGCGCCCGCGTAAGTGAACCGAACTCCGCGTGTTTCGATTCCTTTGATTCACCGCGCACTGTGGACAGAAATATGCCACATTTTAATGTTTCATGCTGTCGTTTTGTTCATATATCAACCCGTTTTGTTGGTAAGAAGGAGTATGACGTGGCGATGGCATTCCAGTTTCACGCCATAAGCCTTGCCTGAATCACCTTTGGAAAGAAGTCTCGGTTTAGGCTTGACGATTGACTGGCGAGTGGAGCAGCTCATTGGCTGTTCGCGCTCACTGACGTCATGGACATACATGCGGTGCCATTTTAAACTCTTATAAGTCGAGTTTAAAAACATTAAAAAGTGTTTTATGCTGTTCAGGAAATTTATAAACTATGATTTTGTTCAAATGCTCCATTCATTTTGGACTCGCTCGGGAGCGCCCTCTAGCGTTCGAGAAACCTGGAAGATATTGCAGAGTGGAAATTCTACAGGTTCTCTAGTATTAGCAACTACATAAAGCATTTCCTTGAAAAACAGAGTGATTGCTCAGCTGCTTGCTAAGATGTTGCTATGGTATCCCAAATGGTTGCCAAGGTTTTGCTCGGTGGTTGCTACGATGTTGCTAGGCAGTTGCAGTTGTATCCCAATTGGCTGCTAAAGTATTGTGAGGTCGTTTCGGTGGTGTTGCCAGTGGCTGATAATGTGTTGCTAGGTGGTTGCTATGGTGTTGCTAAGTAGTTGCTGTGGAATCCCAAGTGGTTGCTAGGGTGCTGCTGGGTGGTTACTAGATTGTTGCTTAGTGTTTGCTATGGTAACCCCTTGGTGGTTGTTTTTCAGACATGACATGATTTAAAAATGCCTGTTGTCCTTTAAATTGTGTGTAAATTGTGTGTAAATTGAATAAGTGTATAGTGTATATATATATATATATATATATATATATATATATATATATATATATATATATATATATATATGCACACTATATTTCCAAAAGTATTCAAAAGTATTATGCAACATAAATGCAATAAAAAATGTATATACCAGGATGCTAGCATGTATGAGTAATATATCCCATCTCTATTGGATTATTACTTTCTATCATATGTTGTTGCATATATGAGGTACATATGTTTGTACACGCTAATATATGATGGAAATGTCCCATAGTTGAAAATGGCCAATTTTGAAAAACGTTGCCATATATGTTGCATATATATCAATATGTGTTTTTACATGTTGGACAAAGGAAATTCCTATGTGGTAATATAGGTCACATATTTGAAATCCACATATTTCCAGGTATCAGACTTCCATATGGGGATATTCACATTTTTTGATTCAGTGATTCTTTTGAATCGATTCATGCAACTCCCTAAAAAGAGTTCAAAAATAATGATTCATTTGTGAATAATCCTCCAGGTGTGTGTGTGTGTGTGTGTGTGTGTGTGTGTGTGAGAGAGAGAGAGAGAGAGAGAGAGAGAATTTCTCTGAGGTGTGTTTAGAATGCTTGGATCTGACTGTCATGTCTTGGATGCACTTTAATTCCTTTTCCCTTGTATCTGCTTTATCCATATTTATTCCATAAATCCGAACAGTGCCAAGTGTGCGTCTGTTATTTTCGTAATAGCAGCTGGCCTATTTTTATTCGGTGTCTTGGGAAAGCTCTGTACTTCCGCCTGTCACCCAAAGTGGCATGTGAGGCCCCATTTGAGTCGGCGAATGCCAAGGAGGCAACGAGGAACAGAAACACAATCCTACCTCCTCCCTCCCTCCTCTTCCTCATGCATGAACTGTCGCTCACTCTACTGTCCTATAATCTAGTAGCCCAGGGGTCCAAGGTCCTGCATGGCTGGAGTCCAGCACTTTTTGATGATTTCCAGGCTTTAGGAATAGGCATTATTTATATGGGGACCAATCAGGGAAAAATGGTCTTGTCCAGTTGGTCATTCATCATTATTGAAAATTGATGATTGGGACAAGAATGACAGTGAGGAAAAAAGTATGAAATGACCATGTTATGAGCCGTAGGCTAAATATTTTATATTAAGTTTTGATTATAAGACAATAACTTAATATTGTTAAGTTTTGATTTTAGTGCTGGTAGCTAACAGCACTTATTTAATATCTAAATTCAGCATAGTTGTAGGCAAAAATGTGGGTGTCCAGGTCAAATGACACATTTTGTTGATTTTCTAAGTGAAGCTAAGTTAACACACCCTCTACAGTGAACACACTTTTTAAATTCACACTTACTATTTGTTTGCTAATTTTGAAAATAATAAAACACAAGACACATGTAGATTCACTGGTGGATAGTAAAACCTCATTCCAACAACACATTCCAAAAAAGTTGGGACGGGGGCCTGTTTACCTCTATGTTTCATCACCTCTTCTTTTAACAACACTCTGAAAGCGTTTGGGAACGGAAAGCGTTTGGGAACTGAGGAGACCGAGTGCTGTAGGTTTGGAAATGAAATGTTTCCCATTTTTGCTTAACATATGATTTCAGCTGCTCAACAGTTCAGGGTTTACTTTGTCGTATTTTTAATTTTTCAGTGCATTTTGAACTGTGAACTGATTAAAGGCTGAGTGGTCTTTAGCACGGAGAACACAGTGTCTGTGATTTCCAAAAATAATTTTAGATCTTGATTCTTTGGAACACAGGACACTTTTCCACTTCTCATCAGTCCATTTTAAATGAGCTCAGGCCCAGAGAAGGTGGCAGTGTTTCTGCATCAAGTTCATAAGTGGTTTCTTTGTGTTTTAGAGTTTTAATTTGCATTTGTGGATGCAGCGAAAAACTGTTTCCATAGACAGTGTTTTTCAGAAGTGTTCCTGAGCCCATGCAGTGATTGCAACTACAGAATCATGTCTGTTTTTAATGCAGTGCCATCTGAGGGTCCAAAGATCACAGTCAGCATATACTAGTTTTCGGCCTTGTTCCTTACATACAGAGATTTCTCCAGATTCTCTGAATCTTTTAATGTTATTAGGTACCGTAGACAATGAAAAGCAAAAGTTTTTTGCTATTTTACAATGAAAAATGTTATTCTTGAATTGTTGCACTATTTTATCGTGCAGTCTTTCACAGAGTGGTGAACCCCTCCTCATCTTTACTTCTGAAAGAAGCTTTGTTTATATCCAGTCTTGTTATTGACCTGTCACCAATTAACCACCAGGTGTTTTTTAAGCATTACCAAATTTTACCAGCCTTTTGTTGCCCACGTCCCAACATTTTTGGAATGTGTTCCTGGCATCAAATGCAATATATTTTCCAAAAAACAATAACATTTCTCACTTTCAACATTTGATATGTTGTCTTTGAAGCATTTTCAATGATGTAAATGATTTGCACATCATTGCATTTTGTTTTTATGTAAATTTTTCATAGTGTCCCAACTTTTTAAGGAAATGGGGTTGTAAATAAAAAGGCTATACTTGCATGAAGACCTGGCAACCCATGGTTCCTATCACCACCAGTGTAAAAAAAGTTTTTTGTACAATGAACCACCTAAAAGGAGTAGTGGGCACATCTCCCAATTGTAAATCAGCTTGTACGGTCCAGCTAACATTGTGTACCTCACAAATCAGCCCCAGTTAGCTTACTTCATCAGGAACAACTGGAGCTCTCAGTGACATATCCCAGCTCTGCTCTGCACTGCTGCTGTACTGTTATTATGGCCAGGCAAGTAGTTAATCCATCACACTGGTTTAGGTTTTAAAGCAGTTATACAGAGCAGAGTTTCAGGGCTTTATAATAATGTTTGTCAAGATACATAAACTGAATCAGCACTTAAAATCCAGCACAGCCGCAATCAACATAAACATATATGGATGCTGCATTTTCAGTTGTTTTCTATCTGAGGCAATACGTCTGCACGTCCACCATGTTGGAGAGGTCAAGATCCGTTTGTGAACAAATTCACGTTTTGTGAATTTTTGTGTATTGAGAGGCGACTAAATCGGCCACAACTTCCTTGTTACTCAACCGATTTTTGCCAAATTTGTTTTGTTATAATCCTCAGACACAGATTATGCTAGACTGCACTGCTGCTCTCTGTAGCTTTTATTATTTTCATAACTGATCGTGATAATTTGCCATCCAGACCAGCAGTAAAACATTCAGTCTTCACCTGACGTTAAAAACAGAGTTTAGCGCCAATAAAATCACAAACACACACATCAGCACATCCATCAATGAGTGAATCACTTCTAATCTCAATACACATATTCATAAAATAAACTCCCAAAAGACAGTAAGATGGACGAAGCTTCTTGATTGAGTTTGCCCATTCCACCTTAAATGGTGCAGCAGGCACTGCCTGAAATGGCACCATTTAAGGTTGAATGGGAAAATTTGAACAAGGAGCTGGCGGATGCACCATTTAAGGTGGTAAATAGACTACACGATAAAATATGCTTAATATGGGGTTAGGTTAGGGAACCAGCCTCGTGACCGGAAGGTCACCGGTTCGATCCCCAGAGCCGACAGTGTGTGACTGAGGTGTCCTTGAGCAAGACGCCTAATCCCCAGCTGCTCCCCGGGCGCTTTGGATTGGGCTGGCCACCGCTCCGGACAAGTGTGCTCACTAGAGTGTTTCACTTCACGGATGGGTTAAACGCAGAGGTGGAATTTCCCCGTTGTGGGACTAATAAGGGTCTCTTAATCTTTAATCTTTAGAAAACCAGAGGAAAAACAGGTTTTCTGTGCTTCACCAACCACACGACCATATCTACACAAAAACACCACACAAACATGAGTGTGAATCACTGATGTTATATAATCCTGTGCCTCTTTCTGAGAGCAATATTCCTGAAATAGTGTCATTTTGGACAGTATCTTTCTTAAACAGCCGCTCTGTAATGGCACTGAATGCGGTCCAGCTGCGATGTTGACCGCCTCAAGATGGCGGCGCTGTTGACGTGCCTGGTTCGCGCCAACGCGGCATCTAGGTAAGTATGTCTACGGCTGGCAGCCGCGCGCTCCGTCACGCGCACGTTTCAAAATTCAAAATCTAACGGACCAGCGCGAGCCCGACCAGGAGTCAGCTACCGTTCAGAATACATTGCGCTCTCAACGGACGCAGCCGTCTTTGGGGAGGTGAGGAAAAGTGAAGAAAACCGTTCATGTTGACGTTATTCTCAGATTTATCTCCACTCTTACTAATTATTAGACGTATGGGAATCTTATTTGAGTGATTTAGTGACTTGAAATCAACTCTAGGCTGTGTTCATTTGACCTGTTGCCGGCGTTAGTCGAGTCTGTGTTCGCTTAGCCAGATAGCTAGCGTTAACGCCGTTAGCTGACGCCTGCAGGCTGAGGATATACTGATATAATGAGGTATTTTTTTCTGTAAGACCCCAACAGTGAAAAACAAGTTTTTAAACCTGTTAGCTGAAATGTCCAGGTGGCGTGTTTTACAGGCTAGAAAACACATTATGAGCGATAAACTCTGTGTTTCTGCTTTGAAACCGCAGCCCGCCAGTCTCACAGATGCCAGGGCTTCATACGTCACAAACGTAAGGAACCAATCCCGTCTCCTGGAGAGGTGAGTATTTCCATATCATTAGCATAAACATAGGTGGACGGTGGTGGATCAGGAGTCAGGTGCAGCTACGTGTCGTAATGTCAAGCCAAATTTTGGAATTTTTCCCAAAAGAAGGCAGAGCCGTGTCCTGTTTTTCAGGTGCAAAGTTTAAGGAGAAAATGACGAGCCTTCTGCTGATGTGAAAGGGTCTGAAAATCAGAGAAAAACAGGCAGAGTTTATTTGGAGAAATCGGACTGTCCCCGGCCAAACGTCCAGAGAGCGCTCAGGTTGCGTAGAGGACCGTTGTATATTTTACTCGAAAACAGATGGTGATGCCACTAAAGCTTTGCTGAAGCTAGACTGTAGAGTGGATGGAAAAGGCCTTCTCTGCTTCTAAATCTCCCCCAGATGCATGATGGGAAATAATCTCAAAAATCTACTTCCAGACTTGCGAATAGTGACTGCAAGATTCCCCGTCGTCAAAATCAGCGTGTGACTAAAAACTGAGATGGTCTTTCGATGTGAGAGGGTGTCAGACTTTAGTCTTTCAGAAGTCTTTTCAGTGTCTGTTTGGCGTACGGTTAGAATATCGCTGCTGTCGGAACAAAACCACGTAGCTCCATTTTTGTTGTTTTTCAGCTTTTGACATTATTTAAAAGTACCTGTTGTCCTTTACGCTGTGTGTAAATTTCATGAAGAATGGACTGAAACAAATGGCCTAAAATGACTTGGCAAAAATTCTGGTTCCATTGACTTGCATTAAAAGTAAAGCAGGTTTTTTCCTTCTCCTGTAAAGTTACCATTTTGGAGGTACGAGGTTTTCCTCCGACAACAGCGAGAAGCTTGGTGAATTAGAAGATCACAATATTTGTTACGTGAGTTCTGACAAAAAAAACACAACTTTGGGGCTGTTCATGAAGAAAGCCTGTCATGGTTATCTTGCTAGTGCTACTAGTATAGCGTTAGCAAGATAAGGTTAGTGCATTAGCCCTGTAGGCTAACTTCTATTTGCATATTCATAGTTCTGCGCATATTGAATGAGCACAGAGGTGTAAAGTTACATCTGAGTAACTTTTAAGGGCATTAGGGGATTTTTTTGCTGAATTTTGATGAGTTTGTGGGCGTTTCATCGATCCCTGGTGAGGGTCTTTTAGGTGTGTTAAACAGAGTGGTGTCATGGCAGGAAAGATAATGCGACCGGTAATTTATTTGAAACCCCTTTTCTGCCTTTGGTAACCTTTACAGCTAGATTTACTTGTTAGCAGCGTTGACTTGTGAGCATGTTGGCTTTGCCTTGCTGTTTTTTTAGCATTGGGTGACTGGATGCTGATCCCAGATCAGCTGCTACTGCTGTATGTAGCTTTTGTTGGTGGCCAATATGATGATATTTCTTCATTATTGTGCTAAATTCTACCACAATGAGCTTTTCTGAGCATATTTACATCATCAGCACTGAAAGAACACTGAATGACTCCATTTCATTATAAAGTGGGCGCAGTTAGTCCTGTTTTATTGGGTTTAGTGCAGTGCTGTTTATAAAACATCGAACATGCATCATACTACAGGTTCTGTTTTGTCTGTTCCAATTTATTATATCTCAGAAAAATGCTTAACAATGCATATTGTGTGTTTTGAATATGTCTCGTGTATTGGAATTGATTTTTCACATCATCCTACCAGCTTTTAAGAGCATATACAGTCCTGGAGTTCCTTGTACAACATTTTGTGGGGCAGTTTTGAAAGTCAGTTTTCAAATTATAAGTATAGTAAGATTTCAATATACAGGGTGAGTCAAAAGGGTTAGGGTCATAGGGCAGAGCATCTTCGTGGACAGTGTCCTCTGAAGGATGCAGCCCCTGAATTGGGACACACCGAGCGTGTTTTCATGCACTCAATAATCCCATCATAATCTGATTTCTGCAGTTATCTGATTATTCAAATGGTCATGTAGGCACCAAACTCCGATCTAGAAATCCGATTAAGAAATCTGATAAAAAGGCTGGAATTTAGCCCAGTAATCAGATTTCTCAGTCTGTACATGCCCGAGATCAGACAGTGGACATCGCGAGACGCGGCAAAACGCTGTTGGCGCGGCGCTGAAACCAAACACAAAATAAATGATTTGAATCTTCTTCACCTTCTAGATGATGTGTTCATATTTTCAGGTAAAGTGACTTGATGTTTAAAAAATAAGCCACAGCATGAAGTTTGAGTTTTACAACCCCAATTCCAATGAAGTTGGGACGTTGTGTAAAACATAAATAAAAACAGAATACGATGATTTGCAAATCCTTTTCAACCTGTATTCAATTGAATACACTACAAAGACGAGATATTTAATGTTCAAACAGATAAACTTTATTGTTTTTTGCAAATATTCACTCATTTTGAATTTGATGCCTGCAACACGTTCCAAAGAAGTTGGGACAGGGGCGTGTTTACCACTGTGTTACATCACCTTTCCTTTAACACTCAATAAGCGTTTGGGAACTGAGGACACTGATTGTTGAAGCTTTGTAGGTGGAATTCTTTCCCATTCTTGCTTGATGTACAGCTTCAGCTGCTCAGCAGTCCGGGGTCTCCGCTGTCGTATTTATGTTATTTATTTTTTACACAACGTCCCAACTTCATTGGAATTGGGGTTGTACGTTACGTTTACGTCACGTGGTCTTCTGTGTATTGACTGGCTACAAAGCAGAAATCTGATTGCTGCGAGGGTCGACTCTGCGAGGGTCGACTCTGGAAAACAGTGATTTTTGCTAATTATTCTTTTATAAAACCAAAGGTAGTTTGTTTTGCTGCTCTTGCATTCTTCCTACAAGGACCTCTTTCTGTGGTGTTTGTTTGTTTTTAGACGTCCACAGCAGCTCTTTTCATGTGCAGTGTTGCAGCTTTGTTTTTGTTGTTGTAGTTGTTGATTTAAAGCCTGTGTTGTTGCAGTAACATGAGCTGGTGTGTCTTTAACGGCAGTGGAAGTGGAGATTAGCAGTACTGAACACAGAAAGTAGCAGCTGGACGCACAACCACTTCCTATCTGCACAGTCTCTCGTGTGCGTGTGTGTGTGTGTGTGTGTGTGTGTGTTGGGTTTTTAGCTCTTTATGAAGCTACTCTCTCAGTTGACACACAAACACAGTGCTAATATGTGCTGTGCTGTTAATAGAGATGGTGTATGGGTATCAGTGGGTATCAGACTCAAATCAGTAGAAAATATTGGCTCTTTTCAGCAGTTCAGTCTCTCTCTCTCTCTCTCTCTCTCTCTCTCTCTCTCTCTCTCTCTCTGTCTCTCTGTCTCTCTCTCACACACTCTGTCCCTCTCGGTCTCAAGTTCAAATCTGCTTTATTGACATGACAAATGTACAATTGTATTGTCAAAGCACAACAAAAATCACAGAGAATCACAGAGAGCCTCTTTCTCTCTCTCTCTGTCTCTGTGTCTCTCTCTCTCTCTCTTTCTCTCTCTCTCTCTCTCTGTCTCTCTGTCTGTCTCTCTCTCTGACTTTCTCTCTTTCTCTCACTCACTCTTTCTCTCTCTGTCTACTCTACGGTAGCTTCTCTGTGAGGGGAAGATTCTCAAACACGGGACATGTTTTGGTGATTTTGGTGAAGAATTCTGTTCTAATGTGAGTAAATGTGAGCAGCTCTATCTCAGGGCTATTCTGCTGGCACAGTCTTTGATCCTTGGGTAGCCAAGATTTCCTGTGTCTGCCTGTCTCAGGTGCACCTCAGTTTAGGGTCAGTCAGTGTGCTCAGGTAATCTGCTCCGCTGTACTGACGATTTAAGGCCAAATAACACTGCGTTTTGCTCTGTGAGTTTGACTCAGTTTCCCAATAGGTGAGGTAATTCAGTTTGAGCTGTTTTGTAATTTGGTTCACTCTTTTTAGGTTTCCTGGTGTGTTCTGGTCCTGAGCCTGTGAAGTGTTAGTGGGGGTGCTAGTGGGGTTTTAATGTGTGTTGGTGTGTGTTGGCGAGGTTTTGGTGTGTGTTGGCGAGGTTTTGGTGTGTGTTGGTGAGGTGTTAGTCTGTGTTGGTGAGGTGTGAGTCTGTGTTGGTGAGGTGTGAGTCTGTGTTGGTGAGGTGTGAGTCTGTGTTGGTGAGGTGTGAGTGTTTTGTGTTGGTGAGGTGTGAGTGTTTTGTGTTGGTGAGGTGTGAGTGTTTTGTGTTGGTGAGGTGTGAGTGTTTTGTGTTGGTGAGTGTTAGTGAGGTGTTAGTGTGTGTTTGTGTTGAACTGTGCTTCAGGACCAGCTGAATGAGGAGACTGTTGTCTTTGCTCATCTCTTGGTACTGCAGGGCTTTATAATGATATGAGTGGGGGTCGCCGTCTTTTAAACGTGTAAAAGTTTGATTGCCAAATTCTGATTTGAATTTCCACAGAAATTTGTTGTTTTATGGCATAGAAAGCCCTGCGAGCTTTGCCTCTCAGTTCATTCACTGCCAGGTTAAAATTTCCAGAAGAACTGATGTTTAAACCTAAATAATTGTAACTATTTGAATACTGAATATTATTCATACCTAAACTAAATGTGTGTTGTTTTCCCTGAAATCTGGATCCTTTCTGAAATGTCATTATATTTGTCTTTAGGTCCACGTTCTGCTGTAGGCCCTGTTCTGTGGGGAACAGCAGAACCAGGTCATCTGCATAGAGCAGGAATTAAATCTCGTCGTGCAGAGTGAGACCGGGAGCTGTGGACTCCTCTAAAATCTGCGCCAATTCATTGATGTAGATATTAAATAGTGCTGGGGTTAAACAGCAGCCCTGTCTCACTCCGTGCTCCTGAGATATGGAATTTGTTTGTTTATTGTCAGTTTTTATGCTGAATTTATTTCCTGTATGCATTGATTTAATTAGATCATATGTTTTACCCCCTACACCACTTCCTGTAAGTTTGTAGAATAATCCTTGGTGCCAAATTGAATCTTTTTGAAATGAATAAAAAATGCAAAAATTTGGGTTTTATTTTGGATGATGTATTTATCAATTAGGGTGTGTAGGGTGTTAATATGATTGGTGGTGTGGGAATTTGGTAAAAATCCAATTTGACTTCTACTCAAGACACTGTGTGTCACGATTGGTCCCTCCCAGTCCTGTCCATGTGTTTGTGTTGTGTTTTGGTCTAGTCCGCCTGGTTTTTGTTTTGATCCCAGTCCGGCCCCTTGTTTGGTTACTCTGCCCCTGATTGTTCCGCCCTGTGTTTCCACCTGTGTCTTGTGATCCCTTGTTAGCCCTCGGGTATTTAAGCCTTGTGTTTGCCCTGGTCTGTGTTGGTATTTGTTCTGTTTAATTGTGCTGGTTTTTTATGTTTATGCTGTTTGGAGTTCTGTGTTCATTTTTGTCATGTCTGTCCCTCCTGCTCTTCGTGTCGGCTATATGAACCTGGACCATTTTGACCATGACCCTGGATTTGCCCATAATAAAAGTCGCTTATCTCAGCATGTGCGTCCGCCTCATCACTCCCCACCTTTACGCTGTGCACCATAAGGAATTTCAGAAATCTAGAGCTTAAAATGCTGCACAGCAACTTCCCCAGATTACTGTTCACACAGATGCCTCGGTAATTATTAGGGTCCAGTTCATCTCCATTTTTAAACATTGGGGTTATTAGTCCATGATTCCAGATTTCCGGGAAGTAACCTACACTCCGAATCAGATTAAATAACTTAGAATAGCCAGTTTAAATTTAGAAATTTATCATCTCGTTCAATACTCCTTCAGGCCCACAGGCTTTCTTTGGTCTTAGTTTGTTAATGTTCTCCTTCAGTTCCTGCTCAGTAATTGAGGAGTCTAAAGGCTTCTGATTATCCTTTACAGCCAATTCTAGTTCTTCAAGCTTTTGAAGTTTGATTCTACTTTCCTGAAGAATGTTTTGAAATGATTTGTCCAAATATCACCATTTTGTATTGCCAATTTTTCAAGCTTGTTCCAGTTGTCCCAGAACTGGTTGGTTCCGATTGACTCCGTGATTAGTATCAGCTGTTTGTGAGTGTACTCTTTGGTTCTGAGTGTGCATTTATACTGCTTTAAAGTTTCACAGTAAAGAAGGCATATGTTAGTGTTGTTTGGATCTCTGTGCTTTTGATTTGAAAATTTCCTGAGTTTCTTTCACATATTTTGGCACTCTTGGTCAAACCACATGGAACATCATTCTTTCAAAAAACATTCCCTCAGTTGGTGTTTATGTAACAGTGGTGGAGAGCGCTGACTACGGCTAGACACAAATTAAGCAAAACTTGCTGGACCAGACCTGTTTGTGCTTTTATGCATAGCGAAAGCAAAAAATTCGGTTTAAAACAGGGTTAAGAAACACTGATATACGCCGAGGCATAACCTTCTGACCACCTCCTTGTTTCTGCGCTCACTGTCCACTTTATCAGCTCCACTGACTGTATAGCTGCACTCTGTAGTTCTACAGTTACAGACTGTAGTCCATCTGTTTCTCTGATACTTTGTTACCCCCTTTTACCCTGTTCTTCAGTGGACCCCAATGGACCCTCAGAGAACGCGTACTATTTGGGCGGTGGATCATTCTCAGCACTGCAGTGGTGGTGTGTTAGTGTGTGTTGCGCTGGTCTGAGTGGATCAGACAAAGCCGTGCTGCTGAGTATCGGCCTTAAATCTCAGTTATTAA
The DNA here is from genome assembly GCF_015220715.1 of Pygocentrus nattereri. Classification (NCBI taxonomy): domain Eukaryota; kingdom Metazoa; phylum Chordata; class Actinopteri; order Characiformes; family Serrasalmidae; genus Pygocentrus; species Pygocentrus nattereri. The sequence continues at coordinate 4,986,997 of NC_051235.1, forward strand.
TTTCCCTGCTTACTTATAATTGGTATTGGCCCTAAAAAGACATAGCAATCGATCCCTAATGTAGCGTCAATAAGGCCTCACTCCAGTTGTTATATCTCTTTACTCATTGGCTGTGATCAGGGTAATTCAATAAACCAAACCCCCCCCCTCCTGCAACGGAATAGTTCTGATTTGGCCATCCTACCACTGAACCTGGTTTTATTCGCCTTAGTTATGATGTATGTTGATTTTTTTTTTTTCTTTTATTCTAGTTCTTATTCATCACCTTTTAGCTTAATTTACCCTTTTGATTTACCCACAGTGTTGGCTCAAAGTTTCTTTTTCCTCAAGCTCTTTGATGGTAGTTCAGCTAACAACTGGATTTCTGCCTTTTGAAAGAGGCCTCTCCAGTAGGTATCTTGAAGATGTGAGCTCAGAATTGCTATCAAAATTAGTCAGATTAGTCTCTATTGTGGATCTAGGTGACTCCAGGCCAAAGTGTGTGCTAATAAGTGCTAAATACTG